>NC_045442.1:27068988-27254453 GCF_002776525.5 Piliocolobus tephrosceles
TTTTTTTTTTTTTTTTTTTTTTTTTTTTTTTTTTTTTGTGGAGGTGGAGTCTCGCTCTGTCGCCCGGGCTGGAGTACTGTGGCCGGATCTCAGCTAACTGCAAGCTCCGCCTCCCGGGTTCACGCCATTCTCCTGCCTCAGCCTCCCGAGTAGCTGGGACTACAGGCGCCCACCACCTCGCCCGGCTAGTTTTTTTTGTATTTTTTTAGTAGAGACGGGGTTTCACCGTGTGTTAGCCAGGATGGTCTCGATCTCCTGACCTCGTGATCTGCCCGTCTCGGCCTCCCAAAGTGCTGGGATTACAGGCTTGAGCCACCGCGCCCGGCCTTTTTTTTTTTTTTTTTTTTTTTTTTAAGAAAAGAACATAAAAAGACAGAATTTGCACTCAAACTCCGATTTTACGGATCTGTGATTTGTGATGTATGAAGCAAGCCGAGGTCAAAATTAACTCTTGATGTTCTTAAAATTATTATAACTCTCTGTTCTCCAGTACATTAATGCAGAACAAATCTCTGAAAAATGTTCCTCATTACTGAGATAGTAATAATTCAGAGTGTTGTACAAATTGTGTTTGTTTAATTGCTGAATTTTAAACAGTCTTTGATGATTCTGGGCTATCTCTTTAAAAATGTTCTATAATATTTTGAAATAATTCTGGCCATTTTCTCTGTCTTATTTTCGTTATCTTTTTTTCCCCCGATAATTCTTCCATAAGTCAGTTAAATGGAAACATAATTTTTACTTTTAAAAGTTTATTCCTACTACTGTATTTCTACCTTAAGTTGAAAAGTCTGTTTTTATCATGAGGTGCCATGGGGATGAATGAGCTGCTTTTTTACATATGATGGGTAGTTTTCTGGTTTTGTGATTTGGGAAAGAAGAGGATCCAGTTTCACAAAATCGCTTTTACGTTCTTGTTTGAAACAAAACTGAGAAGAGTAGGAATGAGAAACAGGCCTTCTAGTGATGATTGCCCAAATGCCTTTTCATAGCTTTGTCATTTCTTCCCTGTAGCTGTATTATTATGAGTATGTATCCTTCTTTTCATGGTACAGGTTTGGGGCAGCACCAGAACTAAGAAACAAACGCATAAAAGTGGGGCTTGTAGAGTATCCAATGGCTAATCAAGATAATGTACCAGTAAACTTTGGCCATGGAACTGTAAACTCTCCGAAACTAGAGGCTACTGCTGTTTTGCTGTTGTATCTCCAGTGCCTAGCACATGGTACCAGGTCAATAATTTTTATTTAGAGAAAGAGGTTGGCAGTCCCACTTTCTTTTACTCTCTTTATCTAGGTGTGCCCATACCATCAGGTTTGTGACTTTTATGATTAGTTAAGGAATTGAAGACTTCTTGGGGATGATAATTCGACTGTTGGAGCTTGTTAAGGAAGGAACGCCTAAATTTTGGGCAATCCTGTGTGTTGCCAAAAGGGACAAAGCTGGTGGAAGGATGGACAGATGGAAAAATAAATTGCAGTAGATTCTTTCATAGCACTATGAGTGCAATAGGAGGAGAGAGAGTCAGAGACTTTCAAAAGAGATTTGAAACAAGTACCAATTTCAGTGACCTTGCAGGGCTACTATGAAGGGCCTGTGCTTGGAATCATATGAAGTATGGTAAATATGCCAGAAACTACTGTTGAGGGTTTGAAACTGTTAGTCACGTGCATCTCCTGTCCAAATTCTGAATCAGTGGAGGAGGCTTCATTTCTGCCTGTTTTGGTGAAAGAACATAGCAGGAATGAGAACTTAGAATAAGCTTCCTAATAAAACATTCTTCTTTCCTCTCCAAGTCTAAAATTCAAGCGAGAAGACAAGATCTGCAGAGCACACACTTACCCAGCTGGCTGCATGGAAGATAGTAGCTGACCTCATAGCTTACCAAGTGCAGAAAGGCCAAGTGGCACATTGAGCCTTTAACATATTCGTCTTCCCCAAGAGAGAAATAAAGACCAATGACAGTTGCACTTTGGCAGCCTCAACAACCAGAGATATCATTCCTGTGATGGTAATATTAGAACTCTAATACTCCTTCCAAAGGGAGGAAGCTACCAAGAGAGGCAACCAGGGGTAGATTCTTTCTTTCCATTACCTCTGAGATACAGAAGTTCCTCCTATACAGGTTGGCAGACACTGGGGGCAGAGTAATGATTTCTATTAACATTATTTTCCACATTATTATCGTGGCCTCTCTTCTCTTTTCAGTGACGCGGGATTCAGCTCTCTGTGAGGATCTTATAGGCACAGGCTTAGTTTCTAAGTCGTAGAGTTGAGTTAGAAAAGCAATGGTGATAACTTTAGCATTATTCCTCTCTGGCTTTCATAACTCACTCTAATGACACCAGATATTAAACTCTGAACCCTGGTTATTCCATACTCCGAATATTCTTCCTAGTAGTCTACCTCACTAGGAACTCCACAAACCCTGTAGGAAGGATTGGGTGGAAGTAGCTTAAGTGAGTTAGGTGAGTATAAAAACTCTAGAGACATTCCTTTTACAGATTTTGCCCTCTTTTGGCTTTCTTTTTGTAATTCACAGAGACCATCACATTGCCATAAAATTAGAAGGACGCAAGCTACATAACTTAATCTTAGCAGTGTTTAGATAGTTCTCCTCTGTTGTTCACACACACACACAGTCAAAAAATTGTGATGGCATGATTTATAAACATTCCTACATAAATGTGGGATGGAGATCGTGTATGTACACTTATTCAAGGATAATTATGAGACAGTCATGACAACAGTGGTGACAATTATGAGCTGATTAAGTTTATAATTGACAACACAAGTGCACATAAGTTGTATTCCACTTGTTTCAATTGTGTGTAATATAAGTGGCATTCTGTATTTTTCAGCAAGTGAGGCTTCTAATCAAAGCACAAATAATCTTCTAATTAACTGCCTTTGTTTGATCCTCTGAAATAAAATGTAGTTTTGTTTAGGGAAATGAGGTAGGTGTTAGAATCATCCCAGCCTTTATCAGGAGGCCAATCTCTCCTCTTGTCAAAGGCTTTGTTATCAAAGCCAGAAAATTAGTGCTTACACATTGTAAGCCTCATGCAATCACTGAGTAAATCATGCTGAATTGCGAGTTAGCCATATTTTACAAATTTGTATCCAGTGGCATCAATTGTCATCACAATCAGTTTGTAAAGGCATTTCCCTGCCAGTGATGTTTAAGCCTGACTGCACATTAGAATCAACTGCAAGATTTTTTAAAAAACACAAATGCACAGGTTCCCATTCTGTATCAATTTAATAAGCACTCAAGAGGTGGGACTCCACAGTAGGTGATTCTAGATGTCTATCAGAGTTAAGAATCGTGGACATAGACCAAAGATCAGAAATTTTTTTCTATAAATGACCAAATGGGAAATATTTTAGTCTGTGCGGGTCTCTGTTACAGACACTCTGCCATAAATGCGAACAAACATACACAGTATGTAGACAAATGGATATGGTTGTATCTCAATAAAACTTTATTTACAACCAGACGCACTAAGGTCATAATCACATGACCTGACATTAACAGTTTAAGTTAGCAATGTATTAATACTTATTTTAGTCTCAGAATCCAGTAATGAATTTAATAAATGAGAACCACTGTGTTTACAGATGGCAGAATATACTAAAGAAAGCATTAGTCTTATGATCAAAAAGATGTTGTTCAACACCTTGCTTGTACTACCACTGTATGCCGTATAAAAATACGGAAATGTCATTTAACCTGCCTGAGATGCAGCTTCTTCACTTCTAAAACGGGAATAATGACACTTAAGTCAAAGGACTATGGTGCTGCTGGATTTCTCATGAAAATTCAATAGTTTCTCTAGCTAATAGTGCCTTTTATTCATTGAGCATTTACCATGTGTGAGAGACTGTTCTAATCATTTTTTATTCATCAACTTATTTCATTCTGTTCTGAAAAAAAGAGAAAAGTGGTAAATACTCTTCTTCAATGAATTTTCACCATAGTGTAGAAAAATATAGTCATAAGTTGCTGCATTTCAAGTGGGAATATGGTAAATGCAAAGAGATTTGCAACAATATATTAGGTTTCATAGATGGGGAGGTCATATGCAGGTGGGTTAATTAAAATCTTCAGGAAAAAACTGGTAACAAAAACTGATAGCTAAAGTCTATGTATAATTTCATTTTGCAGATCTAGGAGAAGCAGAAGGAAAAGTATGGTGAAAAATGTGGAAGTTGGAAAGCACTGGATATGTTTATAGATAGAAGCCAGCAGTATGCAGTTATAGTAGTGGAGTCGAAGGTGACAGGCAGGCAAGTTAGAATGAGAACATGCAGGACTGTGAATTTCAGGTTTGGGCAATTGAACTTATTTATAAATCAGTAGAAACATATTTAAAGCTATAAGAGATAAGTGCTATGCTCTGAGCTATGATTTGGAAAAATTAATCTGACAGTGGTGGATATATTAAAAAGGGTGAAAACCGTGGTATTTTTCTTTTATTACACTCATTACATAGAACTGTTGGAATGATTAAATGAGTTCATATAGGTAAGCTTCTTGGAGCAATGACCTGGCAAAGTGCAAGTAGCATGTAATTGTTAGGAATTATTATGGTTCCATATAAGGTCAAGTATTTTTCTTTATTTAAATTATTATTATATTTTTTGCTTTGCCTAGTTTAACATAGCCCTAGAAGGTGATTATAGATGTATGTGCATCTTATATTCATAACTGATTTTAAGAAACATGCCAAAACTTGGAAATAAGTCAAAGGTGGTGATGGGTCTGTTAATGCCATACTTGTATATTGTTTAATAAACCTGTTCACACATTATTTAACTTAGACCTAATACCTTTGCAAATGGAGTCACAGAAAGCTTTGAGCAAAGGCAGGACCCATGCACAAAACTTGGGAATTCTCAAGGACGAGATGATTTATGGTGTAGATGTGGTAAATTGAATTTGACTGTGTTCAATTGGAGGTCTTCGGAACAGGACCATCTTGCAGGCAGGTGGAAATGTGGGAGTTAATCAAAACCAAATGGGATTCTCAGTGCTTGGGAGTTGGAATAAAAAGGAGGAAACTGTATTTTAAGAAATTGGATAACCGTAAAAGCCATGAACAGATTTCTGTGCAGAAACTACCTCTTCTTTCTTGTTGACTCAAGATTTGGTCACAACAAAGCAAATGATAAAGCATATACTTGATTGTGCATGAAGCCTAATTCACTCCAGCAAACCCCTAATCTATTCTAACTACTATGTTTAGGGTACGATTTTTTTCAACCTATCACCACTTAAGCAAGTTTTACTCAACACCTCTTCGATGAGATCTGCATTTCATAGTAATGCAGATCTGTTTTCTTTTTTCTATTTTCTCATCTCATGGTTAATACATTTTATATGCTTTTAAAAATTTACTCAAGGAGAATGAACACCAAACACTTGACGAAATCAAAACAATGAATCATAAAAAATTAAAATGAGAAAATGTGCAAAAAGCCCACATAGCTCTCTGTACTTTTTCCTAGGGAATAGTGGGCTCATCAGTGATATAGTCCAAAAATTACTGTCAATTGAAAGTTTCATAAGAAATGGTAGAAATGAGAGAAGGTTAAATGAATGGGGAGCAGTTGTTGAGGGTCATGGTGAACCAGAAAAAGTTTCTGAGATGAATATTTGTACATCCATATATTTTTTTAAGTGTGTGACCTATGCCATATTACAGTAGAAGAGACTAAAAAGAGATAGGTAAGTGAGAAAGTTCTTGAAGTAGTACATAAGGTTGCAAATAATAGAAAAATATATGAAAAATTGCAATAGTAGAACTGATAATGCTTAGCAAATGGTTAGATAAAAGTAAGCAATAGTGAGAAATATGAATCAAAGGCCACTACATTATTTTAAGCCTGAGTAGCTTGAGGAATGCTGGTACTAGTAAACATCAGAATTGCTGGCAGAAGATACGATTTCGTTGTTTGTTCTGGAATGGGGAGGGCTTTGAACATGAACATTACATGTTAAAAATATTTAGAGAAAGGAGAGATGATCATAAAGAGATGACTGGGGAAAGGAAAAGGGCTTGGGTTGATCTTAGGGTTGGATTTAAACCTGCAAAGAGCATGCCTTTGTTTTGCTAACACACTAATTATATGATCCACCAGTGGACTCCAAGTTCCAGTTTCTTGAGAGTTTCTCGAATCCAACTTCTGGGAAGCATCATTACAGGAGATAGAACTTCCACAGTCAGTCCTTGTCCCAATAAGAATCCCATATACTTGATGGTCCACTGCCTTAGGATCACCAAAGGGAGGGTGGGGATGGAGGGTTGGGGGAGGGGAGGGTGTGTCTGTGCAAGGAGTGGGAAGCAAGAAACTCTCAGACCTATTACAGCTGCTAGAAAACCGTAGGTTCTTTATCCAATGCGTATACCATTTTCTGATGTTGTTTGTTTCTTTTATTTTTAATGTTTGTTTTGATTTTTCATCCCAGACAACCCAAGACTCCCTACAACATGCTTGCCAATTTCTCTAAACAAATGCCTGCTAATATCACTGTAGCAGTTTAGAAAACTACAGGCTTTGGAATGCACTCCTCTCAAAATATCTGGGTGGCCCAACCTTCTGCATCTCACCTTCCTATCTCATTGAGAAATTAGTGGGGTTTTTTGTTGTTGTTTGGGGAAAGCTACAATTTTTGCTAAGCTTTGTCCTACACATTCAGCTAGCCTAAGAAATGTAATGGCAGCTAACAACAGATTGTGGTTAAGTAGGTTGTAGGATGGTGCTGCTTATGATGACCACTGTCTAGAATGATTGAACTAAATCCACCATTGTTCTGTGACTACAGCCCCATATCCTCCCAGCAAAAGAAACCTTCACCAAAACAAAGCAAACACACACACGCGCGCACACACACACACACACACAGCCAGGGAATGTCTTCCTACACAATTAGTTTCACATAACTAGTTAGTAATCAATTGTTGGGCTACTCAGCTGGCATTGTTACATAGTATTTTTAGCCTGTAATTCTCTCTAGTCCTTCTGTACAGTGAGAACATTTCTCAATTGTGATAACTAAGCTGATGCTTTCTTCAGTTATGTTCAATTCTGCTTCCTTCTCTGGCCTTTCTGAAAAATTATTCTTCAAGTGAATAACGTCAACATGGTTGTCTGCATAACCTACTCTAATCATGTCTTGTACCAGTTTTACCAGTGGCCGTTGATCTAGTTAATTTAAATGTCATCAATTGCCTAATTGAATTAACCAGATTTGTGTTGCTAGTTAAAGACACTCTTATACTTCACAAGGAGGATTTATTATCGAGTTAAAGAAAAACATTCTGTTTGACAGCAACAAACACCTTCTATTATCTTCTCCATTCATTTTCTTTAAATCAGTATTGTTCATTTCTGGTAGCTTTCCAGTTCAGGAGCAATTTCCCATTGTACGATCACTCAAAACATGCAAATCTTTACTTAGCTGTGTCTCTATCCTGTCCCCTTAAAAAAAAAGGTAGCTTCCCTATTCCATAATGAGACAAATAGCCTGCTGTAGAGGCGGAGATTAAATAAACCAGTCTCTATTTTGCTGCAACTAGTGACACCACAACCAGGCACCCTCTCACCAGTAATTATTATGTGGCAGCTTTCATTTCAGAAGGTAACAATGAATGGAATCACACCAATCTGTCTCTAACACTGCTGGCATGTCAATAAAAGAAATTGCAGGGGGGTGGAAATCTGTGTCTGAAACAAAACAAACAAAGAATTCAGGATTCCTAGGATGGTTTTTATCAGCACAAACACTAGCAATTTGGTGATCGTGCCTCATAGAAGTAGGAATAAAGAGGCTCTTATTCTTGGTAGGGGTGTTATAAAAGCAGAATATCCTGTCACATGACAGGTGTTGGGGGGACAACATTTTATAAATATAGGTTGTTTCTTACAGAAAAAATGTTGTTCTTTGTTCACTTGGTGCTATCATTATCTCCTTATATTTTGCACTGCATTGAGATTAAGATGCTCATCATTAACTCCTTAGAACACCTAACATTCCCTACTCTTCAAACGAATGCAAACTAATTCCAAGGGTGTTAAGCTATAGGAATTATTTTGCACACCTCCCGTTCTCAAAGTCATATCATTATAAAGCCTGGTATTGGAGTTTGCTCTATGCATAGCTATGCTCGGGACCTCAAGTAATATCATTAGAGCTTAGTCTGTTTCTCTCTATGTAACTTCTGTCCTATCCTTGGGTTGTATTCTAAGCATGTTTCTACCTTCTTATGGTATACACAGCTCTGGATTTTTACCTATCAGCTGAACAAAACAATCTCCATACATGTATTTCAATGGCTGGGGTCCTAGGCCCATCTTTGAATCAGTTACTCTAACTGGATTGCCTAACGTGCATCTAATTGGCTAGGCATGGGTCAAAATTTGGGATGAAAGTAGAAGACGGATGGGTTCCCTTTGAAAAATCAGGATGTAGCTATTGTAATTACTGGTATATGGGTAAATGGATGCCAAACACACAAACAACTAATTTCCAAAATCCACCACTCTTTGAAATGTATTAACCCATGGGTTTTCTTGGCTTCCTTTGTAAAACAAAGCCCCTTTTAGTCCTTGGGCAGAGCAAAGCCTTGGCCGCCTGGTAATTTCATAGTACTCAAATGTACTTTGACCATGGCCTTCACTACATTGTTGCATAATTATAATTGACATTACTATTTTTTAGTCATCTGCCTCTCCCACTGAAAAGTGGGATCAACAAAGACAGATAAACATTAAGTATTTTTTAGTGTTGTATAAATTCCAGTAGTGTCCAAATAGTAGAGCCTCAATAAATGTTCATGGCGCAATGATAGTTGGTTCACATAGATTTAAACCATTGGACTCTGGTTGCCTTTTTGTTTTCTTATAGTGAGTCTAGGCTATTGTTTCCCTGAGAAGAATTCATGAGTAGATTTTTCTTTACTCTGTATAATCAACAATAAAATAGGCGAGGGAAGCCTATGCTGTCTCCTCCAAGAAGTCTTCTTGGATTCTCTTCTCTCAATAGATCATTGACTTTACTATCTGTGTTAATTAATAATATCCTTTCTTGCTAACTTAACACCATTTTATGTGTTTTTAAATATCATGTCCAGTCAACTATATTGAAATGCCATATCTTACCTCATACTTCCAAAGCTCTTCAGAGTAATTACATTATTGCTTGCTTAATAAATGAAAAGTATGGAATACAAGAAATAAAAGGAAAGAAAATCTATTAGGAAATCTGAAATGACTTAAAAGACTCAAGCTCAGTCTATACACCAGGACATAAACTAAAATGTCAATAGTCAAATCTGCCTGAAGGTAAATACGGGTGACATCTCTTACATTTCCTAGTTTTCTAACACAGATATGTTTTATTTGTATTGTTAGAAAAAAAAAATCAGGTTTTAAAAAATTCTACAGGAGTAGATAGATTTGGCCTAGCATAACCTAATTCTAATTCTATAATTTTGACATAAATTATCCTTTTGTGTGTGCGTTTGTGTATGTGTACCTATGTGTCATTATATATGGTTTGTAAAAAAAATACAGATCAACTTATCATAGCTGTTACGAATTCTGCACTACTGGTGTTTCAAATTAGTAATGTCTTATACTTTTGGGTTTACTATTGTATTAATTCCCATGTAAAGTTTAGTAGGTAACAATTTCTTTGCCTATATCTCTCCCAAGACATATAAATAGTATTTAAATAATAGAGTGATTATCTTAAAGCATTGTATCATAACTCAGTGGAGAAATAGAAGACCTGATAATGGATGTTATTTCCCTATGCGCTGGGCTAAATGTTAGGCAAGGAAAGTATCACAGGCGATTTGTGATACACATATCTGATGAGTATCTCAAGTGCCCTCTATCCTTCCATTTTGATTAAAGAGAGATATTCATGCTTTAGAGTATTACATGTATAGGTGGAATAAGTTTAATTTTTATTCATATATTCTCTTCTAGTCTTTATTGATTAAATAAAGGAATAAGAGAGTCAAAGGGATTAAGTTTACACTTTCCTGGATAAATTATTTAGTTGAGACTACAGATTTTTGTGCTGCTTAATATAGGAAAAATAGTTTTTATATGACAATATTAATGGTACGTGTTTCACACTCATGGCCTGAACTATATAGATGTCTCGTGTCAAATGGTCATTGAAAAAAATTACAGATTGTCTACTACTCGTCTGGCTCTGAGTAGGGTGCTTGGGACAGGTGAGACATAACACATAGCATCTGTCATCAGAAACCTGAAAATATGGTAGAGGAACATAATAGAGTTTGTTAAATGCAATAATGACTGTAGTTCAACAGACTTTTGTGGCTGGCTTTGGGTTCGGGGGCAATAGGTAAATGAATTAGGTGAAAATAGCCATAAGAGTTTGCCAGTGGGCAGAGGCAAGTTGTGTAGCATACAAGGAAAGCTTTTGATCTGCAATAGAAATGTTGAGACTTCCAAAATATGTGGTGCCTATTAGCGTGACTTAGATCACAATTAGATTCCTGATACTAAACAGATATAAAATTAAAAATTTTTTTATCATTGGTCATTGATTTTTTGGAGAATGACTACTAAATAACAGTGATTTTTTTGTTATAATATTAAGGTCATCTGTTTCACTATAATTTACCCGAGTCCAATATCTTAGAACACTTTGAAATTTCCAAACTTTATAATTGTAAAGTTATAAATCATTATTAAAATATTCTTAATTTTTATTTGCTAAGGCTATAAGCTTGCTTTTAAATGATATAATACTTTCAAGTTTTAAAATATGATATTAGTGATAATCTATATCTAATATGATATAGAGAAATATTTTGTATTGTAATGTAACCTGTAAATGTGATGTTTTGCCCATTTCTGACTTTGACAATTTTTTTAATAGGAAGAATTTAGAAACATTAAATTCTAAATTAACTTTAATAGGAACATTACTAATTTAAGATTTGTACTAAGATTGTAAAACTTGGTCAAGCTATTATCTATAGAATCTAAGGCTGACAAGAGGCTAGGTAACAGTACAAACAGTCTTCCTTTGTTCTTACTCATTTTCTCAGTGATGTTAAAGAAATGCAGGAATGTTTAATGATGAAAAAATTGTACTTAAAACTAGTTGCTCCTTATGTATGACATTAGATTAAAAGTTCTAATCTAGGCTGAGCATGGTGGCTCACACTTGTAATCCCAGCATTTTGGGAGGCCAAGGTGGGTGGATCACTGATTTCAGGAGTTCGAGACCAGCCTGTCTAACATGGTGAAACCCCATTTCTACGACGACGACGACTACTACTACTACTACTACTACTACTACTACTACTACTACTACTACTACTACTACTACTAATACAATAATTAGCCAGGTACGATGGCAAACATCTATTTTCCCAGCTACTTGGGAGGCTGAGGCAGGAAAATCACTTGAACCCGGAAGGTGAAGGTTGCAGTGAGCCAAGATTGCACCACTGCACTCCAGCCTAGGTGACAGCGTGAAATTCCATCTCAAAAATAAATAAATAAATAAATAAAATAATAATAATAATAATAGTAAAAATTCTAATCTAGCTTTTTTTTTAAAAAAAGGAAATCTTAGCATCAAAGTTCAAAGTATTGTCTTACATATAAATGGGCTCAAATTTTTTGAATACATATTAGAAGCATGTTTTCTCTACTCTTGATGTTTCTTTTCATGTGGATTAATACCAACTAGTACAGTATTTCTCATTTCTCTTTGCATTTTTACTCTGCCCCAGAGAGATGGAGAGGTATCTTATTGGTGAGGTTAGAAGAAAACTTGGTATGTGTAACCCAGCCTCTTTCTCTTCCTTCTGTCTGGGTAATATACTCAAAGACTTATGATTTGCTTCTACTCTCTCTGCCATATTTTCTAAGGGGTGCTGCCTCTCACCTGGAAGGGACAGGAGATACTCTGTCCAGGGATACCTGATTGAAGGGGCTATTGCATTGTTATGAAGGTCATTGTTAGGATGGTCATTTGCCCACAAATACTTAACAGATTTATGAGTAATGAAGATATTTCTGGTCTCTACATGGTTTATTCCCTTACAACAACTTTTAATTGATACAGAACTCTGTAGGGAGAGAGGAGTTTTTATTTGGTGTCCTCAGATTCTATCAATGTGATTGAAGTAATCTGTCATATTTTACAGTCTCACAGAGGCAGATTCTGAGACAAATATTTGATTGCAAGTAAATTAGTGGAGAAATCAGGGAAGGGAGATGGAAAAGGGTAGGAGGTACATAAAGAATGTGTTATTAAGCTACTTTCCGTGGTAAACGACTAGGGTAACTTGTTGTGAGTTTAGCTGGGGAACTCTAAAAAAATAGTGTGAAACATGGGCCCAGAGTTATACCAATGGAGAGATGATGAAATTGGGTCATATATACACCAATTGTCTTCAGTCATTATTTGGGGGCTGCTCTTAATGGGCATTAATTCCCCGATACTTCATGCTGTAGGGAAGAGAGGCAGGGAGGCTCTAGAGTCCCAGCACAGACCTGAATGGCAAAGGTATCCATGTGCCAGCAGTTGAAATTCTAGTCCATGTACACCGAAATAGAAAAGAGTTGGGTGACATGTTATAGGGCCTGACAGTGTCTTCTATAGAGCTGGACATGTGGGCTTTATTAGGTAATAGGTAAATTATATGGTTGGCATAGAACCCCTCAATTAAAATAACATATCAATTCTTCTGATGCTGAGATATCCTGAAAGCTGTTTAATGTGACTAATAAATATTTTTTAGCTGATTATGATACCGTGTCTCTGCTTTGGAGAACCAATATATAAAATTTGGAAACTTTTTGTAAAGTCAAGTTTGTCTCCCTGCTAAGCTAACATTGAATGCTTACCAGCTATGTCATAACATTAGTTATTTTTCTTTTACATTTCTACATTCAAAACTCAGAATTCTGTCCTAGTGTATTATCTCTACAAGCAAGTATATTATCTCTATAAGCCAGTGTGGTGCAGCTGAAATTCGAGAGATATTAAAGTCAAGTAGAACTAGATTCAAATTCTAGCTGTGTCACTGAATAGCTATTGTCTCTGGTCAGGTTATTTAACTTCTTTGACCTTCAGGTTCTCAACCTATGTATTGGATATGATGCTAAACACCTATTAGACTATTAAATGAAGTAATGCATGCACATCATCAACAGAGAACTTATCATGTAGTAGACTTATAGCAAAATGTTTTTTCCCAGCACCATTTTCCACCGTGAGGAAAAGGAGCCTTAGAAAAGTAGGTTTTTAAAGGTCAGAACTTTAAAAATCAGCTTTGGATCCAAGATTAAATCCATGTCTCCCAAAGTAATACGATAGTACCAGTCATCAATAGATTTGTGTTGCTGCTTTTTGCTGTTTATAGCAGGTGCCATACCATTGGTGACTATAATTATTTTCCCAGATTAAACAAAGACTTCCCATTGATATCTATTAAAATCCAATTTATGTTTCAGCAGTTTAAATTGCTAATTTAGTGATTTCAACACAAACTTTTAATCTGGATCTTAGCCTTGTATGAAGTCCTTGCTATTATTTTGCTGTATCTTGTGATGGGACTGGCATATATTTAACCCCATTGATGACACTTGAATTGTATTAAAATGATGTAGCTAAGAATTTGGGCTCTGAAGCTAGACTCTTTGGGTTTGAATCCCAGTCTGTTATTTACTAGTTATGTTTGTGTCTCAATTGCTTCATTTATAGAGCATACAGAGTACCTTTCTCCACAGAGTTACTATAAAGATCAAAAGAGTGAATAACATACAAAGTGCTTAAAATATGGTGCCAAGTCTATAGTAAACGTTCAACAAATGTTATTATTTAGTAGAAAGGCTTCCTAAGAAAATGTGTGATTATACCGTAAGATTAATCCATAAAGAAATGTGGGGTTAGGAGGTACTTGACTGGAAATTTAAGTCCTTGGAATAGCAATAGAGAAGAAAGGAAGAAGAAAAAGAACCTACCAGAAATATGAGTATCTAACAATCAAGGAAAAGCCACATAAAACAAGAACAAGATTGAAATTACAGCAAAAGGGGTTTGGGACTGTTTCCTCCTGGCACGGTGTTTCCCTAAGCCTCCAGTTGAAAACAGCCTGGTTGGCATGATTATTTAGTGGCCAGTAAATTCCTAAAAAATGAGAAGAAAAGGCTGTGAGTGGCGGCTCACACCTATAATCCCAGCACTTTGGGAGGCTGAGGTGGGTGGATCACCTGACCAACATGGAGAAACCCTGTCTCTACTAAAACTACAAAAAATTAGCTGGGCAGGGTGATGCATGCCTGTAATTCCAGCTACTTGGGAGGCTGAGGCAGGAGAATCACTTGAACCCAGCAGGTGGAGGTTGTGGTGAACCGAGATCGTGCCATTGTACTCTAGCCTGGGCAATAAGAGCAAAACTCAGTCTCAAAAAAAAAAAAAAAAAAAAAAAAAAAAAAAAAAAAAAAAAAAAAAAGAACAAAAACAATGAATTTGGTACCTACAAGTTGATACCATACGTGACAGAGAGCAAAAATGGCAGCCCTCTGCAACAGACCTAAAAATATATTTACTACCTTTACCTAAGATAGTATGTGTTCTGCATGAAACAGTCATGAGAAGGAATGAGTCACTTCACCAGGAAGTGTATATCTGAGGAATTTTAGGTGATACAAATAGAGTCTTAGTAAGGAAGTGGGGAGACACCATCTCCTACTTTATTTTAATCACTTTCCTCTTCTGGCCCTGGGATCCAACCTGCCTCAATGCTGTTAAACCAGCGGCTTTCCACGTGGGATTTTTCCATTGTTTCTATACAGCGAGGCTGAGGTCCCTTAGTGTACCCAGTCTACGCTGGAACTCAACTCCAATTTTGCATAAAATTCTTTTGCAAAGTTCTCCATTGATACCTGCCAATCAAGGACCATCTTCTAACCTTTGTTACAGAATGTTTGGGGAACTTCGCAATGGCCACAGAATGTACCAAGACAGTGCTGCTTGACAGGCTGCCACTCCCAGGGAATTCAGAGGACCTCTGAGGGAAGCTGTTTCATTCTAGATGCCAACCTTATATCGTCTCATCTCTAAACTCATTGTACTGTTACACAAACTGAGTTTATTACAGTGTGTGTGGATATTACCAGAGAAACAAAGAGCATACTAGCGTACTATGAGAGTACATCATAGAAGCTGAGCTAGCCTGGTGAGAGACAGTTAATGTGCCCTGAATTTGTGAGAGTGAAGTAGGAAGAACACGTCAGAGGTAGAACTCCAAAAACAGAAGGCTTTTTTTTTTTTTTTTTTTCATTTGCAGAGTCGAAATAATTTTGGTACTGCTTTATGGGACGAGTTAGTTCGAGTAGACTGCCAGAGACTGGAGGTAAATAGACCTCTGTTGCCACAGTTAAAAGAAGATTCTGAATTCAGATGGCCCATAGGCTCGTCTAAGTTCATGTTACTCTGTAAAGCATTACTTGCAAGCACATGGTTTGGGTGGGATGCATCTTACACACCTAATGAGAAGGTAAGAGGGTATCATGAAGGTTGTAGAAGTAACAAGACAATTCTAAGACCTCTAATTCCAAGCTTAACCATCTGCTAGCCCTCTGGAGGACTGATTTTATTCTTAGATGGTGGTGCATTTATTTTGTTCCATATGTTAAGCCAACACTAAAATTTACCATATTGACTCTATTTACTAAACCATAGACATAGTTTCATTATTTTCTTGTGTTACTAAGGCCACTTTTTGAGTAATGCCACCTTCTGTCTACTGTTTAATCATTTAATGCCAGGTTCTTATGGGAATCAAAATAGGCAATTAGAAGTGACCCAAATGAAATCATGAATTTAGATGGACTCTCTCTGCAATTGTAGATAGAAACACAATGGCAGTAGGAAAGACTGAATGAGGATGAGAGAAAACACGCTACGGATATCGGGAATTGGCCTAATGGTGGATCTGTAATGGAGATGGTAGCTCTACCAAAGGGAACTACATCTGTAATTATCTATCAATCCATGAGTGTATAGAAGTATAGAACATTTCTGAATTCTGGAGATTTTGGCTTTTTATACCTTGCCATATATGATGAGTACAAGCGTGGCTTAAATGAAATAGGCTTTGACCCTTGGTAAACTAGAGAATAGATTTCAGTTATGATTTAACCAACATTGCATGGTAAACTTAAGAATAGCTATACATCCATGAATTAACAAACAACATGTGAAAATGTTACATCCAGAAAGAAAGACCTATTCCACTAAAATGTCCTTCCCTGTAAAGGAAAGATCTATTTCTATCAACTCTGGTCAGACTATGGGGACATGAGATTCATACAAAAAAATCTCAGGGCACAACATTTAAACCCTGAACATATTGTTTCATGGTTTTAATGAAGTGATCAAGAATAGAAAGTAGTTTGGATGGATTCCAAAAATATTCAATAAAATGAAAGCAAGGAAGCATTTATGGTACAGTGATACTAATATGATTCTTTCTGAATGGATATAACCAACAGGAGCACAGTCAAAGCTGTGGCAGGCTGGGTGTGGTGGCTCAGGCTGTAATCCCAGCACTTTGAGAGGTCAAGGTGGAAGAACTGCTTGAGCCCAAGGGTTCAAGGCCAACCTGGGCAACATAGTGAGACCCCCATCTCTATAAAAACATTTAAAAATTAGCCGGGTATGGTGGCACACACCTGTAGTCCCAGCAACTCAGGAGGCTGAGGTGGCAGGATCCCTTGAGCCCAGGAGGTTGAGGCTGCAGTGAGCTGAGATGGTATTACTGCACTCCAGCCTGAGTGACAGAGCAGAACCTGTCTCAAAAAAAAAAAAAAAAAAAAAAAAAAGTGTAATTTTGGGGAAGGGAAAAAAAGTTTTATCTTCTGTGTTTCTATCATTTCCCAGCACGTTTGTCACGAATCTGAGCTGGAAGCAGGCCCACACCATCCAGAGTTGGCTATGCTTGGGAAATCAGTAAGGATCAGTATAACAAGAAGCAGTGTAATCCGTGCCTTAGCGTGCGTGCTGATGGTATTCTGGACCTGATTTACACCCTGTTTTTGTTCCAAAATATGGTGTAACTTGGTTGTTGCAAATTCTTAACACATTTATTTTAGAATGATAATTCCTTTATCAGACCAGGATCCCCAAACTGATTTAACATGTAATGCAACTGAATATATATCATACTGGTGTGGTCGTTGAATTTTTGAATCACAGAATCAAAAGATGGAGAGAAGATAAAGAGTAAGAGGAGAAGATGAAGTGAAAGTGAAAGATAAGGTGAAAAGAAAAACAGAGAAAGAATAAGAAGGTGTGAGGGTCTAAAAGAAGGTAGCACCATTTCTTCCCCATTCCAGAGGAGATGGCTGACTCTAGGCAAACTGAAGAAGAAGGTTTATTTTGGGAGCCTCCTTTGTCTTTCTACTTGTTTTACCTTCTACTTGTCATCTAGGCTTTTATGTGTTCCTAAACCTCCCACTTTGATGGCCCACTCTTGCCTATCTTCCACCCCACCATGTCTCATGCCCCAAGAGTACATCCTCCTTTCATGTCCCATCTCCTTGGTACTTCTGGTCTTATCTATATGTAAAATAAATGCAAACTGAATAATTCACACAAGATTCAGAGCTACTGATAGAATGATAACACTTCCAATAGCACTTCTATTTTTTAAGAACCCTTTTTATTTAACACAATTTGTTTAATTAATGCAACTTCAGATGGTTTGGGGATAAATGAACGCATTCAGGTGGTATAGAAGGAAGATAATTTCAGGTTTGGGAGCCTAGTAAACACACAGAACAACATTGCTCAGGAAATTGTTCACAAGCCAGCTGCCCTTGCCTTTCATTAGTTAACTCAAGGAATTTCTAAACATTCCTAAGTTTTTCAAAAGGACCTCTGTGCTGTTTCTTAAGTTTTTCTTTTTTTCTCCCATGAGATCATTAGTATCACTGAAGGTAGGACAGTGTTAAGTCATCTTACTCTTTTTTTTTACTCCTCCCTCCATCTTGCAGCTTATATATGACAATAAGTGTTCAATGTCTAATAATGTTTAAATGTACAATACCATTTTCTCTACTTTCCTTCTAAGTGTCAAAGCATTTGAAATATTTTTAGTATTGCTTTTCAAAGAAAAGAAAGGATAGCTTTCATTCTTCATTCTAAAAATAGAAAGAGGCTGGACATGTTGGCTCACACCTGTAATCCCAGCACTTTGGGAGGCCAAGATGGGTGGATCACCTGAGGTCAGGAGTTCGAGACGAGCCTGGCCAGCATGGTGAAACCTCATCTCTACTAAAAATACAAAAATTAGCCAAGTGTGGTGGCACATGCCTGTAATCCCAGTTACTCGGGAGGGTGAGGCAGGAGAATCGCTTGGATCTGGGAGGTGGAGGTTGCAGTGAGCCAAGATTGTGCCCCTGCACTCCGGCCTAGGCAACAGAGTGAGACTCTGTCTCAATAATAATAATAAATGGAAAGAAGGAAAGAAAAAAGAAAAGAAAATAATAAAAATAAACATAGCAAGTCATGGCATGTTGTCATTTATCTATGATAAAAAAATGGAAGATTCCAGTGAAATTACCATATATACAAATATGTGGATCTGCTTTTATAACATAGGCCTTTTTCCCTGGACATAAAATTGAGACAACTTTAAATCCATTTCCAAACTGAAACCAACTTTGTCTCCTCTTTGAAATAAAGGGACCTTTGAGAACACATCTCTTTTAAATAATCAAAGGCATCAAATTTTCAAACAGCTCACTGCCATTCTTAAGGTATTTAGTATAGAAGAGGCTGGGATGGGAAGAGAGACTTCTAGTCACTGGAAAGATCTGCATCCTGAAATGATCTAGGAGGCATTCAGCAAAGAGAGAAATAAAAAGATCGTGACTCTGTAACACAGAGGGATTTTGATTATTTCAGCATGTGGTCTAATAGGCAGCAAATTCAGTAAGATGAGGATTAGCATAATGTAATGAGACCAGAATTAAAGAACCAGAAAGCCAGAAAGAAACTAGTGAGAAGATTTTACACTTAGGCAGACAGATCAGGGTAGAATATGAGAAAAGGAGCAGAAAATTTCTGTCAACTAGACACCATATTCTTAGAATCAATCCCTTTCTTAATAGAGAATTCCTCTGAGACAGGAGCATCATAAAAACTGAGATATTTCATAGATATTTCTCTGGGTGTCAGGATATTTTCTTATATAACTCAGACAACTTAGGGGAAATGGGACTGTTTTAAAAAAAGACAAATTAAATTCTATTCGCGAATGGGTCAGTAACAATGCCAAGTTGTCAGAATTTTTAAACTATAAAGAAAGATGGAAGACATTTGCTTCATAATTACGGGAATTTGGGTGACATCACTGGGTGCTAATTGCCTCTTCACAATTGAAGAAGGGGCTTGTTAAAATTGATTTAGTTGGATTTAACACACAGTCCAAGAGCAGGTACATGAAAACGATGTGCTGTATAAAGAAGGTGCTATTAAGAGAAGCAGATTGCTGTTCATGAGGGCACTCCATAAAATAGACATAAAGAAGTGATGATCAGTTACAAGCCAGAAACAACTGAATCATGTCCTAGGAGAGAAATGACAATCTATAATGCATTTTTGAGATCCTACTGAGGAACTTATAGGCATTTCAAGTCAAGTATTGGTATTTTCCTTTCGGTTAAAAAACAGTATTAAATGTTGGTTCTTTGAGTATTACTACCAAGTTTTCTCTTTGCTGACCAATTGCTGTAATAAGGGCATCAACCATGATGGGCAAAGGGACGGGGAGGAGATTTGCGTATTCTTGTCTTTTGCAATGAATATGTTGTACTGTGATACATTTTACTTCAAATAAGAGGACATTTTAAATGGACTTTATTTTGTTCCTGGAGTGATTATGGATTATTGTGCAGTGTGCCCATCAGGAATTCTTTGAGGTTATCTAGCATGCACACACATTTGAAATGATGCTGAGAAATTTGCAGTAACTCTGTGAAAATCTTCACGGCAAAGACTAGAAAACACACACACACACACACAAATTCTTTTATTATTAATCTAGCTCACATTTCATGTTTTTTTTCTTATTTTGGAGGACGAGGCATTTGAGACAATGCATTACATCATGTGTATGCAGTTCTTGCACCAGATTTAGTGTGCAAGGCAGGCTTTAGTGGCTTTCTCTGTGATGCAGTAGGGAGGTGGGAGAACTTCTCCAAAGATTTCACAGGGAGGATAAAACATGTTGAGCAGTCATTTGTGACCCTGTTTAACCCAGGTTTGCATGTTTTTAGATTATGAGCAGTATGCCCTTTTCTTGTATGAGTTTTGGGTGGACTTGCTATTCTCTCCAGTTCTCATGATATGGATAGAGTTAGCTTGTTTGTCTTCCTCCTTTCCTTCCTTCCTTCCTCTCTCCCTTCCGCCCTGTCTTTCTTCTTTTACTTGCATCATGCATCAGATGACATATAATGTTAAAAGCAGCTTCAGATCACACCATTTGGGGATTGAAGTGGTACATTATTTCATATTCTTTTGTTGCCAGCAATAGAAATGGTCAATGTTAAACTTTACTGAAACCCTGGGATCCTGAACACGACAATGTTTAAGAAATCCTCCAAATCTTTTGTGTTCTGGGAGACAGCTTTAAGGAACCACCCTTCACCATATGACTTAAATATGATTCATGGACACCCCCCTTGTTTACCTATGGCAAGACCTTTTATAGACCTACAAATTCCTTCTTCTTTTTTTTTTTTTACTTTCATGAATAATTAGCTGAACCAACTGTTCCCACTGATCAATTTCAACAACCTGCTTGTTAACCAAACTCTGGTTGAGTTTGTCTCCTTCCCTAGGCCCCCTGAAGTTTGACATATCCTCAGCCTAAGGCAGCAAACAACTCCTTAATAGACCCCTAAGAACAGGCTAGCCTCAGGGCAAAACATTCTCTCTTCTACTGTTCATCAAGCCACCCTTTCACCCTACTTTCCCTTATCTGGGTTGTTTAACCTTGTTTACTCCTCCATTTAAAAGAAAATCTTTTTTTTCCCTAACTTTTGAGAATTCTTGCAGATCTTTGGGTCAGAGCTTTCTCTTTATTGCAACAGAGCCCCTCCTCATATTACATTAACCCCTTCTCATTCTCTATCCTTCACTGCAATAAACATTTTGAATAAAGTCTCTCCTTACTAAATCTGCATTTTTTTTATTTAACAAAAACATGCTAGATAAAATAGTTAATTAAATACCTGTTTTTATTTTTAGAAAGGACAAAATATAGGTAGTGGTAATAAGCCTTAAAATGGAAAGTACACTGAGATCTCCACAGCTGGGACTGATCAGCTCTACACATTTCCCGTGCTTATATTATTCTTCTGAAGAGACAAATTTCAGAGAAGAAGAGTCAGCCTGGCCTGACTCATGTCACCAAAATACACAAAAGTCAACCTGGCTAGAAGTTGCACCAAAACCACATGCAACTGGGGAGAGGTGATTCCTCAAATAAAAGCTATAATCCTGTAGCAAAAAGGAAGGGGAAATAAGTTGGCTTTGTAAAATCAGCAGTTTACTACAGTTTCTGTAGAAAGTCCACATATGCCAAGCTTGCTACTATACCTAGCAAGCTTGGCATATGTGGGCTTTCTACAGAAACTTAAAAAAAAAAACCAGGAAATTACAGATTTGTGTACCTGTACAATGGTGCCCCTATGCAAAGGATTCTTGTGGCTAATCTGCAAAGTAGCCATTTGGTGTCACTTTGATATACATGTTTTCACCATTTGTCAAACAAAATATTAACAGTCATATTTATATAACATAATTCTCTCTATATAGTTATATAACATATGTATCAGGAGCCCAGCCTGTGATACTGTTGGCACCAATGAATTCATATGGGTCTGCAGCAACTTGATTCTCGCCTCTTCAGTGGAAAGAATTCATCTGAGGGGCGTAAGGCAGAGTGAGAGACCGAGGCAAGTTTTTGAACATGTGTAAAAGTTTATTAAAAAGTGTTGGAGCAGGAAAAAGGAAGCAAAATACACTTGGAAGGGGGTCAGTGGGGCAAGTTGAGAGATCCAAGTGCCCTGTTTGACCTTTGACTTGGAGTTTTAGATATTGGTATGATTTCAGGGTTTTGCATCTCTCCTCCCTTGATTTTTCCTTGGAGCAGGTGGTCTGCACTTGGGAGGGGTCCCATTCACAGTGTGTTTACTGAAGTTGTGTGCATACTCCTTTGAGGTGTTTTTCCCTTACCAGTCAAGTGTTCCTAGAGGAAGGGCATATACCAGTTAAACGCCACCATTTTGCGTCTTAGTGTGCATGCCTGAGTCCACTTGCCCAAATCCTGAGATCTTATTGGGAAGCTGCTGATTGCCAGCTTCAGGTGTTTTCTATCCATTGGGAGACTTCTTTTCCCTGACACTTGCAGGGAACCAGTTATTTTAGAGAGACGGTTTAACTGGCCATCACCTGATGGGTGCCTGGCATTTCTGGTGGGGGAAACCCTCTCCCACACTGCGCATATCTAGCTAACTACCAACCCTAACAATACAGTATCAGAGGAATTAATTACTATGCAGTTGACTTTTTGTAATCCATGTGTAATTGTGTAATCCATATGTGTGTGGATAAAACAGACACTAAATCCTATAATGAGCCCCAGATAATCTTCAGCTTTTAAGCAACTGTGCAGAACTGTTTCACTCTGGCTTTACCTTCTCTCTTCTGTATTTTGACAATGAACTATCATGGACTAAATTTTGGGAGCTTTTCATTCAATACCAAGAATATGGTATTTTAAATGTTTAATAACTAAGCTAGACTTTGGTCTGTAGGACAAAGTCCATTTTTTTTTTTAAATAATCAAAAGGCAAGACACTTTAGATATTTTCTCTGTGTGAGCATGTATATTTGTGTGTGTGAGAGAGAAAGAGAGGGAAAGAGAAAAAGAGACAGAAAGAGAGACAGAGTTTTTCATTTTTAAAAGACTAACAATGATTTTCACCGAGGGCAGATTATCAAGACTTGCTTAGAAATCCTATACATATTTTTAAGGAGGGTAGTTGCTAGAACTGTTACTGAGTTTAGCCTGATAGTTAACTTAAAGTCAGGACTGAAATGTAAGCCATGGGGTGAGATTTCATTTCTAAAGTGTATTGTGGCACAAGACATAAGAGTTTAGCTGGGCCGATTCACAGATCAAGGGGCTCAGATATCATACACAACAAATTGGTGGACAGAACCATAAAGGAAATAGAATAAAACAAAGTAAAACACCAACACCATCACCATATCTCCATGCGAAGACCTAGACAAAAAAGAACAACTTCCCCAAGATTAGAAAATGATTACATTTACTTATGAGGCTTTTAGAAAGTGGAAAGTATCACCGTAATGTTCATCATTGAGGCTCAATTAACGGTTGGGAATTGATTGAAAGCAGATCTTTCATATCTGCAAAAAACATATATATGATTGCAACTTGTTCTGTAAATATAGACGCTGAATCTAGACTCCCGGGTTGAAATACTGGCCCTACCATTTGCTAATTGTATAACCTCAGACAAGTTACTTAAATCTCTCTCTGATATTGCTCACCTGAAAAATGTGGATAATAAGAGTAGCTACTTCATAGTTTGTTTCAGAAAGGACTACATATATAAACATACAGAATGCTTGAAAGAGTAGTTATCACAGTAAATTCTCAGTAAGTACTAGCTATGTTTATTGCTATTGTTATGTTCATTATCCCATAAGTACTGACAGATAATAACTCATTGCTTTGGGAAAGTCAGTTAGGTTCTCTGAACCCCTGTTGCCTCCCCTATAAATGCAACATATTAACCATTGATCTCTTTCTATATGATTATTTCTAAAATACAGGACCATTTCAAAATATGATACCACGCAACCCTCACAACAACTTTAGCAAATAAAGAGGCTAGGTAAAATTGTTTTACATTTTATAGGTGAGACAATGAAGGCCCCAAAAGATAAACTGATTTGCCCAAAGTCAGTATACTGCCATGAGTTAAATGGAATATTTGTGATATAAAGTCCTGTAATCACCTGATGGGTTCTTCCTGACCATTACATAGACAAAATCAATTCACTGAGATTGTGGCTTTGTAGTAAAGAGTTTAACTGATGCAAATCTGGCCTCGTGGGTGATGGAGCTACCACTTAAACAGTTCCCCCAAAGGCACAGAGGTTAGGGTTTTTCAAGGATAGTTTGATGGGCAGGGGGCTAGGGAGTGGGAAATGCTGATTGATTGGGAATGAAATTGTAGGCAGTGTGGAAAATGGTCCTCGTGCGATGCTTCTGTCTCTGGATGGAGGCCACAGGACATGTTGAGTCAGGAGTTGCAGCCAGAGTAGAGTCAGCTGATCTTCAGAAATGCAAAAGTCTAAAAAGACATCTCAAAAGGCCAATCTTAGGTTTTACAATAATGATGTTATCTACAGGAATAATTGGGAACGTTACAAATTTTGTGACCTACAGAACAATGGCTGGCTATCCTTTATGCCTATACCTTAGCAGAATTCAGGCCCCTCTCATAATTCTAACCTGTGGCCTTTCATGGGTTTTATATAGGAAGTTTAGTTTTGGGTAAGGTTATTAGCATCATTGCATTAAGGTTAAACTATAAACTAAATTTCTCCTCTCAAAGTTAGCTTGTTCTACACCCAGGAATGTCCAAGGACAGCTTAGAGGTTAGAAGCAAAATGAAGTCGATTATGTCAGATTTCTTTTAGTGTCATAATTTTGCAAAAGCAGTTTTGGCTGTGTACACTTGCTAGCATGATTTCTAGAATCTCCAAAAATAATGATGCTATGGAATTTCAGCCATGTTGAAGTCTTTACTTTGGTAGGCAGGCAGTCATTCATTAAAAGTCTGTCTGTCTCTCTTTCTGTAGTAGCTGCAGGACTGTATAGTGATGTTACAGTGTTAGGGTCTACTTAAATTAGTTTGAGCACAAGGCATTTAAGTATCGATGAGAGCATTAAACCCATGTGATTCTGCTCCTCTGGTTCACAGATAATCATTTGTTTATTGTATACACGCCAAAGTGATTATTTTTGCCAATGACTCTGGTGTCAACTGATCTTATGATGAAGCCAGAGCATGCCTCAGAGTCTCCTGTAACTGCTCTGGGATAAAACTAGCTGGAAATTCTTAAGAAACTTGTTCGGTCTAATTTCTATTGTCATGGTTCTTCTTAATAGCATGATTTACAATGCCAAAGTTTTTCAGAATGGTTTGTAAACCTGTCAGAGGTACATCTATGAATAATAATGAAGTCAAGGAGGTGATATTACCTTACAGCTAAAAGAGTATATTGAAGAGCTTTCTCTGCCCAAAGTTTTATCCTATAGAATGTGATGCAGTACAGCAGTGGCACTTTTTCTATCTCAAAGCCTTCTTCATGCCTTGTATTCCTCTAAAATCTCAACACCAGTATCCAGCAACCACACAAATAGTAGCTTTAGATTATCAACAATAACTTGTTACAAACAAAGAGGAATTCCTTCAATTCCCCCAACAGCACAGATATGTACTTTATCCACAGGAATTTCAAAAACAGTGTCAGTTACCCTGATAGAACAAGCCCAGATTGACAGAAAATGTCATACATCAGCTTCTCAATGCTCTGTGAGAGAATTTATGTACCATTATTCCTCTTTAAATAAAATGTAACTAGGGCTGGCACTCAGGTTTGTAATGAGCTGAGCACCATTGATGTTTTCTGTATAGAAAGATGGGCAACACATTCTGAAAATTCCCAAAGAAGAAGTCTCATCATTTTTAATGGGAAATAACAGTCATCTGGCATTTATTGTGCATTTATTGTCAGAGGTGTCTGAACCAGAGCAACTCCATCTTGAATAGGGACTGGGTAAAACAAGTCTGAGACCTACTGGGCTGCATTCTCAGGAGGTTAAGGCATTCCTAGTCACAGGATGAGAGAGGAGATCAATACAAGATATAGATCATAGAGACCTTGCTAATAAAACAGTCTATGTCATAAAGAAGCTGGTCAACCCACTAAAACAAAGATGGCAATGAGAGATCTCTAGTTCTCCTCACTGCTCATTATACACTAATTATAATGCATTAGCATGCTAAGAGACACTCCCATCAGCACCATGACAGTTTACAAATGCCATGGCAACCACAGGAAGTTACCCTATGTGGTCTAAAAAGGGAAGGAACCCCCAGTTCTGGAAACTGTCCAACCCTTTCCAAGGAAACTCATAAATAACCCACCCCTTGTTTAGCATATAATTAAGAAATAACCATAAAAATGGGCAACCAGTGGCCCATGGTGCTGCTCTGCCTATGGAGTAGACATTCTTTTATTCATTTACTTTCTTGATAAACTTGCTTTCACTTTACGGATTCGCCTTGAATTCTTTCTTACATGAGATCCAAGAACCCTCTCTTGGGGTCTGGATTGGGACCCCTTTCCAATAACACTCTCATACTTGTCATATGGCCTCCCTCCGGCAGTGGTGGGTTGGTGAGTTCAGTCCGCTTCATGTGTTGAATCTTCTTCTTTTACCTCCCATTCTGCTTTTAAGGGCTCCTGTGATTACATTATGTTCATCTGGATAAACCAGGGTCATCTCCCTATTTTTAAATCAGATGACTAGTAATTGTCATTTCATCTGCAGTTTTCTCACAGAAGTACCTAGATCAGTGTTTGAATAACTAGCAGGCAGGAATCTTGGTGGGGGTGGGAATACTTCTTTAGAATTCTGCCTACCACAGGTGGTCCATAAGGAAATTAGTCCTTTTTGAATAAAATTTGAGTAAAATGTAGGAAGCATGTAAGAAAGTATAGAGAGATAAACCTTGATATATGGAATTATCTGTCCTCCCACCAAAATTCAATGAGTTGGTATAACACTCATTTTTCTGTGTAAGTATTTGTATCAGGACCTCAGATTTCTATACCTGGATCTTTTATAGTCCTTGCTTTATTTTTGGATGGGGGAGTTAGAGATATTAGTAGTTCAATACCAACCCCTCACCTTTTGTTAGGTCAGTGTTACAGGGTTTATGCCAATACAGGAGAAACTTCTATTTTCCCCATATCAGTGGGGTTTGAAAGGACTCCATGGAGCAATGATGTTCATGTAGGCCAAGTTTTCCTAGGGGCTCACCAGCTTGTGGGTTCATATGGGGATATACTGACTCAAATTTTGTTCGCTCTTGCCTCTCTCTGTCTCCATAGGAACTCAGGCTTCCTAGAAAATCCCACACAGACATGTTTGAAAATCATAGACACATATTGATGAGGGCTTGTGAACACATCTCTCACAGGGCATCCTCCTGTCTCGCTTTCTGATGTCAGTCAGTATTCCCTTGTCCCCAGATGATCCCTAATAACCAAGAACTCACTGGAACATGGCACAGCAGGGCTACTATTTCTACAGTATCCTAGAGAATGCCAACATATCTATCCGGAGACCTGTCTTCTGATGTGCCCAAGCAGTTGGCTCTCAAGGTGCCAGAGGCTGCAAATTTCCGTGCTGCAAATGGAGAACCATCTCCTTTCCACAGGCTATTTCACTTGTGTTTGCATATCTCAGTATAAGACCTACATGTAAACAGAAATTCTGGCTGTTAGCTGCAACTCTTCCTTTCACAGAGCTCATGATTGGACTGGGAATAAGGTGAACAATATGCTGTCTCATTTGGTTTGCCATACTCCTTTCTAGTACCTATAAACTTCCTCCCCTCTTTACAGCCAAAACCAGCTTATTATGCAAATGTATAATTTTTCAACCTATTACTATATTAATATGTTTGCCTGCTATGTTTCAATCTCACTTGATCTTGGGATCAAGATATGTGTAACAGCAAGATGTGATAGTAACAATTAAAATATATATCTGTGTGTGTGTGTATATATATTATATAACATTTATATAATATATAAATTATATAATTATATCCCCCCATTATAGATTAAATTATATGTTTATATATTATATAATAGTTATAAATTTAAGATATTTAATATCATATTTATTATATATTTAATAATTATATATTTAATATAATAAATTACATATATGAAATATATATGAAATACATGTTATATAGTACATATGAAATATATTATATATTTAATATATTTAAAATATATAATATATTTAATATATAATAGGGGAATATAATTATATAATTATAATTATAATTATAAATATAACAATAACATAGTTATATATTATTAAATATATTTGTATATTTAATAATATATATAATTTATATATTTATATATAATATATTTATACATTACTCTTAAATTATTCAATATATTATATATTTCATATAATATATATGAAATATATAATATGTAAATATATAATGGGGAAATATAATTATATATGTAAAATGGGGAAATATAATTTTATATATGTAATGAGGAAACAATATTTGACATTAAGAAGGAAAATAAAATTTATGCATTACAAATTGTGATAAAATGGAAAGGCAAATGAAATACCAGCAAAGCAAATTTGTAAAATTTTTAAAGGCAAGGTACACTAATACATAAAGAGCTTTTGCATAAACAACCCCAAAGAAAAATTCTATATTTAAAGAAAATTTCAAAAAAGAAATATAATTGATAAGCTTATGAAACTATGTTCAAATATGTCACTAATCTATATATTCCAAATTCAAATATCAAGGTGTTTGTCTACTATCAAGTCTATAAAATTATATTGTTATACATTTATATAGATTTTTATACATGTTGTGGGCAAGATGACAGTGGAAGGGTTCATCATAGGCTTTTGGAAATGCAATTACTACAACTTCCCTGAAAATCATCTCAAACTGTTCACACTTTTGTGGCCACATCATTCCAGTCTCTGGCTCTGAGGTCTCATTGTCTTCTCCTCATCTCTGTTTGTCTCCTCTGTGTGCCTTTTATAAGGACATCTATTGGATTTAGGACCCATGATAATCTTCTTCTCACAAGATCCTGAACTTAACTACATCTGTAAAGGCCCTTTTTCCAAATAAGGCAATGTTCACAGGTTTCAGGGACTCAGCTAGAAATTGTAATGGTCACCATTCAACACACTCTAGCTATTGTGTTTTGGTAAATACATATGCTAAAATATGCAGCCATTAAAGTTACATTTGAGTGGCATGGAAAAATGATAAACATAGGAAGATATAGTTGTATAAGCTAAACTATTCCAATTTTGCAAGAAGAAATTAAAGGAAAAAAAAGAAAATACAAACACCTCATGAGCACCCTGTCTTAGTCCATTGTGTGTTGCTATCCAGCATACCACAGATTGGGTAATTTATAAAGAAAACAAACTTATTTCTTACAGTTCTAAAGGCTGGAAAGTCCAATGTCCACATCTGATGAGGGTCTTCTGTCTCATCCTGTAGTGGGAGGGAATAGGGCAAGAGAGCACTAGACCATAAAGGAGCAAGATGGGGCTGAACTCATTTTTATAACAGGCCCATTCTTGTGATAACTAACCAGCTCCCAAGATAAAGGTAGACATTAACCCATTCATGAGAACAGAGTCCTCATGACCTAATCGCCTCATTGTGTTGAGACAGCTTACCTCTCAACACTTGCACTGGGGGTTGTTTTCAATACATGAATGTTTGGGGGAGACATTCAAACTATAGAACAGAGATTTTTTTGAAGAGGACAAAGGCCAGGCATGGTGGCTTACACCTGTAATCCCAGCACATTTGGAAGGTCACAGTAGGAGGATTGCTTAAGGTCAGCAGTTTGGAACCAGCCTAGGAACATAGTGTGACCTCCATTGCTACCAAAAAAATAAAATTAAATTAAAAAAACAACACAACAAAACAACTAGCAGAGTATGATGGCACACACATGTGGTCCCAGCTGCTTGGTAAGCTGAGGTGACGGGGGTGGCAGTTTCTTTGAACCCAGGAGTTTGAAGCTGCAATGAGCCATGATCATACCACTGCACTCTAGCCTGGGCAACAGAGCAAGACCACCCTGTCTCTAAACAATTTTTTTTTGAAAGCGAAGAAATTTACATTATAATGTACCACAATGCTTTTCAAGCTTATCTATTTCTGACTGGTGGGATTTAAATTTGCTTTTATTCTTTTATTTTGTTGTTTGATTGCAGCATTTGTATTTTTTAATAAGAGCACGCAATTATTTACAACAAGACAAGAAATTTGTTTTATTCTGTTTTTCAATTAAACAGTAAAATAAATTAAGGCCAAACAAAATTTTAAAAAGTTAACCATAATGAAGTAAATTAAATTAAACATAAAACAAAAAGATGTTTAATTGAAATAACCAATTATATATGAATAAACAAAACACATGAGTTTTTCAAATATTTGTAATGAATTAGAAACTATAAGAGAAAAACCCATAATGCTTTTTAAAATGTTTAAATATAAATTAATATACTGTGGAGAAAAATTAAAACTTTACCTACATGGAGAAAAATTAAAACTCTATTGAGAGAGAAAACAATTAAAAAATGGAGACAAGGTTGCATTATTGGGTGGGTAGATGTCATTGTACAATGTCAAATCCTTCAAATTGTGTAATGACTTAACAAACAAAGGGGGTTTAGAGAAACATGAGAGATCAGCCTAGGTAAAGGACCATATGTAGTCTCTAACACCACAATAAGGTTAAGGATAAACCTTGATGTTATGAATGTGTTGAAATAGCAAAATCTCAAACCTGGTTTCAAGTTACTAGCTTCAATCCCCGAGTCAATGATTTATTTCAGCTGAGCCAAGTTTACTCATCTGTAAAATGGGAATAATAATAACCATCTAGAAGTTTATTGTAAAAGTCCATCAATGTAATAGACATAGAAGCACTTAGTAAAGCTATAAAGCAACCTGTAAAATGGATTGTTCTTTCTGCCTACAATATATGTGTTTAAGTGATTACAGTTTCTGAGGGCTCAGAGAATGTCAAATACAGAGACCTTCCTGAGGATATATTTTGATATTTCTTTTATTCCCACTATTCTAAATCATTTCCATTATCATTTTTAAAACAATTTTTGACTCACTTGATTAGTAGACACAATTATTGTTCATCGTTTAATCACATGATCATCAAATTTTAGAGGCAGAAGAGAACTTTGGGATTACTTAGTGCAACTCCCTTATTTTATAGATGAAGTAAAAACCCCCAAGCATTAAGCAATTTGCCCAAGTTCCCCAAGCTGCTGTGCGTAAAAATAATAAATAAGTAGTAATGGATAAGTAAATGGTTACGTCGTGGCTTGGGACCTCTTTTCTGGACATTAATATTGGACCTCCACAACCTTAAAATGAGTGAAGTCACCCATATATAAACAGCATTAAATAATATCTCATTGGATAAATGTTGGGCAACATTTATCTGACTTACAGTAAAGGATTCTGGTGGTCACTGTTTCCAAAATAAAAGGGACTCTAACTGTATCTAAGTAATAAGCTTGTCACAGTTATGAGACCAGATGCTACAGAGATTTAGTTGAAATTTTCAGTTAGGGAGATTTAGGACCAAGTGCCTCAGAGTTGCCCCCTCCCCTAAAAATCAGTTAATGAAACAAGATCTCGTTTAGCAAAGAGTAGGAAAGTCAATAGCATTTAGGTTACAAATGAGATTTGAAACCAAAAAAACATGTGCTTCTGAGCTTGTCTGAGGTTTGCCTTGAGAATGATAAATAACAAATTGAGGATGGATTTTGTCTGAGTCACACTGTGCTCCTCAGATAGGACTTTGGACTCATAAGTAAATGAACCACAGCATCAACTCTAGAGGGGTTGTTCAGCTGTAGCCAGTTCTTGCTCCTGGCCCATGAAGACCACCTAGATTATAAAAAATATCATAATTCTTGTACTGCAACCTCTAAAGAATTTGGACCTCCCACAATTGCTCAACTAACTCACAATTTTTTTAAAGAAATTCTGTTTCTGATAAGTCAGAAGACAAATTGAAAGGCTATGAAATGCTTCTTTTATGTAACAGATTGCTTATAGGTTATTACATTTCCCTTTCTTCTAAACAAGGAAAATCACATTAGGAAAGAGAAAAGTACGTTACATTATCTTTGCACCCCTTTATTTTCCCATAATCCCTGGGTAGCCCTAGGCATAACCTGATAAAACTAAGAGGAGTATTAGGTACCTATACAATATGGAAGTAGGGGGGTAGAAAGTACCTCCACGAGATGATAGTCATATTTGTACTTTGTTTTAATTTTCCATATTCATAAAAATCTTGCAATGCTAAAGAACTAATAAACTCTGACACCCCAAATGTTCTTTGTTTTTTTAAATTTTTTTTTTTTTTTAATAACTGGAGACAAAATGTTACTATGTTGCCCAGACTAGTGTTGAACTCCTGAGCTCAAGCTATCCCACCACCTTGGCCTCACAAAGTGCTGAGATTACAGGCATGAGCCACTGCAGCTGGCCACAGATATTCTTTAAATGGTTCTATAATATTTATGAAAGGCACATTTTTCCCCTTGTGCTTTAGTATTAGGCTGGTGCAAAATTAATTGTGGGTAAGTCTGCAATTAATTTTACACCAACCTATTATTGGATCAAAAATTATATTGAAAATTTAGGAGCAGGGCACATTAAATGTTAGATAGGTATAAGATAAGGGGTGAGGTCCATTTCTCAACCTGACACTACTTAGGTTTACAGATGTCATAATTGCATTTTTTTCCAGGAATCTTGAATTCCTGATGGTCAGCACCTTAGAGACTGTGCTTGCTCTAAAGGAGACATACAATAATCCTTGGGTAATGGGGGAAAATATTACCTGTTGACTCTTCCTCCGAGAAATTCTGGGCTCTTGGCATCTTTATCCAGAATTCACTCACAACAGCATTAAGAAAATATTGACCACAACCCTGCAAGATTTTTTTTTTTTTTTTTTTTGAGACGGAGTCTCGCTCTGTCGCCCAGGCTGGAGTGTGCAGTGGCCGGATCTCAGCTCACTGCAAGCTCTGCCTCCCGGGTTCACGCCATTCTCCTGCCTCAGCCTCCCGAGTAGCTGGGACTACAGGCGCCCGCCACTTCGCCTGGCTAGTTTTTTGTATTTTTTTAGTAGAGGCGGGGTTTCACCGTGTTAGCCAGGATGGTCTGGATCTCCTGACCTCATGATCCGCCCGTCTCAGCCTCCCAAAGTGCTGGGATTACAGGCTTGAGCCACCGCACCCGGCCAACCCTGCAAGATGTAAAATGAATTACCTTATCCCATTTTTCTTAGACTGTTCAGATCTTCTAGTAGTTAAAACAGAACTGTTTCTTCTGTGAGATTTTAAAACTTGGTAGATTCATTCATTGTTGCTGGGCTTTTTTTGTTTGTTTGTTTGTTTGTTTTGTTTAGTCGTTTGTTGTTTGGGGACTTTTTCATTTTTTGTTGTTTTTACTGAAGTTCTCAATAAAACATGAATCCTGTGCTATCTAGTAAAAGCACAGGGTCCAGCTTCAGTCTCCTATAATACAATAGACATATAGACACAGCAAGTTGCTTACAAATAGAGTCTAAAAGAACTACTTTTGTTTGGACAATCCACTCTCTTAAGAATGGACATATTTTTCACTAAGCCAGTCCCAGGAATCTCATCCCCTTCTTTCTGTGAATGGTTTGTGAATTGGTTTACAACATAATTCTGGCCAAATGCAGGCAAGGGAAAAATCTCTCAGGGAGACTTCTAGGAAAGCTTTCCCTAAATATACTAAGAAATTGTCCTTCCTCTTTTGGAAATTTTTACATCTGAAAGTTATATCTAGAATTGTGGAAGCCTTTTTTTTGTGACCACAAGGGTAAGCCAACAAGCTGAAAATGGCTAAGAGGAAGGACCAATATCACAGACATATGATGATTAATTTTGCATCAGTTGACTGGGCTAAGGGATGCTGGATGCCTGGATAGCTGCTGTAATGTTATTTCTGGTGTTTGAGTGAGGGCTTTTCCAGAAGAGATTAGCATTTGAATCAGTAGACTTCGTAAAGATTTCCCTCACCAATCATCATCCAATCTTGAAGGCTTGAATAGAAGAAAAACACAGAAAAGGGGTAAATTAGCTTTCTCTCTGCTTGAGCTAAAAAAATCCATCTTCTCGGCCAGGTGCAGTGGCTCATGCCTGTAATCCTAGCACTTTGGGAGGCGGAGGTGGGTGGATCACCTGAAGTCAGGGGTTCAAGATCAGCCTGGCTAACATGGTGAAACCCCGTCTCTACTAAAAATACGAAAATTAGCCAGGTGTGGTGGCATGCACCTGTAATCCCAGCTACTCAAGAGGTTGCAAGAGGTTGAGACAGGAGAATCACTTGAACCCAGGAGGTGGAGATTGCAGTGAGCCAAGATCATGCCATACACTCCAGCCTGGGTGACAGAGTGAGACTCCACCTAAAAAAAAAAAAAAAAAAAAAAATTCCATCTTCTCTTGCATTTAAACATTGGAGCTCCTGGTTTTCAGGCCTTTGGACTTGAACCTATACTTAGACCATTGGCATCCCTGATTCTTGGGCCTTTGAGCTTGGACTGGAATTACACCATGGGTTTTCCCGGATCTCCAGCTTGCAGATGGCAGATCATGGGACCTCACAAGTTCCATAATCATCTGAGCTCATCCTTTACAATAAATCTCTTTCTATTTATCTTTTTATATATCCTGTTGGTTCTGTTTCTCTGGAGAGCCCTGACTAACATACAATGGGTCCATGATGTTGTTGAGCTGATAAAAGCTAATCACTTTGGAGCTACCCTAACTCGGGGTTTCTTGTGAGTTATTGTCCTTAATATTAAGGATACTTTGAACTGGATTGTCTATTACTTAGCCTAAATGTACTAACTGATCATTTGCCTGTCCAGTCTCTTCAAGAAGACAATAGAATGTGCTTTAAAAAGTCAATAGGATAGAATAGGAAGAAAATCTGAAGGTAAGGGCTTTGGATAATTTTAACACTGATTCAGAGAATATTCTGCATTGTTAGAGGACTAAAAGCAGGGAAAAAAAATCCTGTCACTTCTCGTTGACACGTATAACTTCTCAGATACAACTTGTAAATGTCAAAGTGCATAGAAAAACTTTCCGAAAACTGAAGTGCAGTCTGACCATTAACCGGTATTATTTAAAGCACATTGCAGGCATTGAATTGAGTGGGATTTTGAATGTGGACCCCTGTCTAAAAGCAGAAGGTTCTGGGCATAAGGGTCTCAGCAAATGGGGCCAAAATAGAATGAGTATGCAAGACTCAAAGTAATAAATAAAACTTCCTAGATTTATGTAGTTTCAACCAATTCGTTGAACTATTTTTTAACCAGAAACCAGTGATCTTAGCATATGTTTCTACGTGCTTGCTTATGGCAAGATGTAGTTTAGCACAAACACACATTATTAACCTTTCTGAAGGCAGATTTCACTAGAACAAGTAGTGCAAATTGGAATTTGTCTCATAAAGATGTGCCATTTTGATGCAAGCTAAGTGATGCCTTGGTATAATTACTGGTTAAAATATAATTACGAAAAAACTGGATTCATAATAAAATTCCAAGACTTCACTGAGGGGTCAAAGGGATATGCATTCTTAGATACGATGTCAGTAGAGAATGTATATGGAAAGCTCCTACTTTTACCAGATTTATGCTGAAAACGTCAAAAGAAAAAAACAAACAAACAAAAAAACCTGAGGAACCCCCCTGGCTCGCCCCTCTACCCCCACACACACTAGAGATCTAGGACAAAGAAAAGACAAACAAAACATTGTATGACATTGACGTTAAATTGCAAGTTAAGAGAACTAATAACCAATCCTTGTATCAGCCTGAGGAATGTATTGGGGAAAACTTTACTCTGCTTCCATTTTCTGTTTTTTTTTTTCTTTTTTATTATACTTTAAGTTCTAGGGTACATGTGCATAACGTGCAGGTTTGTTACATATGTATACTTGTGCCATGTTGGTGTGCTGCACCCATCAACTTATCAGCACCCATCAACTCGTCATTTACATCAGGTATAACTTCCAATGCAGTCCCTCCCCCGTCCGCCCTCCCCATAATAGGCCCCGGTGTGTGATGTTCCCCTTCCCGAGTCCAAGTGATCTCATTGTTCAGTTCCCACCTATGAGTGAGAACATGCGGTGTTTGGTTTTCTGTTCTTGCGATAGTTTGCTGAGAATGATGGTTTCCAGCTGCATCCATGTCCCTACAAAGGACACAAACTCATCCTTTTTTATGGCTGTATAGTATTCCATGGTGTATATGTGCCACATTTTCTTAATGCAGTCTGTCACAGATGGACATTTGGGTTGATTGCAAGTCTTTGCTATTGTGAATAGTGCCGCAATGAACATATGTGTGCATGTGTCTTCATAGCAGCATGATTTATAATCCTTTGGGTATATACCCAGTAATGGGATGGCTGGGTCATATGGTACTTCTAGTTCTAGATCCTTGAGGAATCGCCATACTGTCTTCCACAATGGTTGAACTAGTTTACAGTCCCACCAACAGTGTAAAAGTGTTCCTACTTTTCCACATCCTCTCCAGCACCTGTTGTTTCCTGACTTTTTAATGATCGCCATTCTAACTAGTGTGAGATGGTATCTCATTGTGGTTTTGATTTGCATTTCTCTGATGGCCAGTGATGACGAACATTTTTTCATGTGTCTGTTGGCTGTATGCATGTCTTGTTTTGAGAAATGTCTGTTCATATCCTTTGCATTTTCTGTTTTTTAATTTGACAGTCTTTATATTGAGGTTCAGAACTCAAATGATAATTGTTGTCTTTTCCTATAAAATTTTATTTAACCTCTCAGCAAGGGAGAGGAGGAAAGAGTCAAATTTGGTGTGTGTGTGTGTGTGTGTGTGAGAGTGTGTGTGTGTGTGTGTGTGGTGGGACTTGCTGCACTTCAGGGAAGAGTGGAGCTTTTTTTGGTTTAGGTTAAAGTATATCTTCAGCTTTGGTCAATGCATCTTATATCTGGGGAATGTGGCTACCATATTGTATAATGCAGGTTTAGAAGGCATCTCAATTAGAATGCTTTTGATGAGGTCACTGAAGAAACTCAAAATGGAGAATAAATAAATGTAGAGGCTGGGCGCGATGACTCATGCCTGTAATTCCAGCACTTTGTAATTTCAGGCCCCGGTGGGTGGATAACAAGGTCAGGAGATTGAGACCCTCCTGGCTAACAGGGTGAAACTCCGTCTCTACTAAAAATGTAATAAACAAACAAATAAACAAATAAATAAAATAAAATAAAATAAAATAAAATTAAATTAAATTAGCTGGGTGTGGTGGCAAGCACCTGTAATCCCAGCTACTTGGGAGGCTGAGACTGGATAATCATTTGAACCCGGGAGGCGGAGGTTGCAGTGAACCGAGATTGCATCACTGCACTCCAACCTGGGCAACAGAGCAAGACTGTCTCAAAATAAATAAGTAAATTAAATAAATAAATAAAGAGATGGGGTGATCCTAAGGCAAATTCCATGACATTAAAGATTCAGGTTCTTTCCATCATTTGGTTCTTCACTTCTCAGTAAATTAGCTTTGTACTTGAGGCCACTCCACAAAACAACCAGAATTCCACTGAACATGATCTGATTACTTCTGAATTAGATGCATTTTCATGTTTCTTTAAGTTTTAAAATTCTGATTTACTCTACCCAAAATATTGTAGAGAATCAGCCGTATGTCTTTAAATCTGGAATCTCCCAATATACCTTCTGAAATAAACTACAACAGTTTTTGCATTCTGTGATGCAGTTTTTAATTCTGTGAAGGAACGTATGTTTGGTGGAAGTGGAAGGCTAAACATAAATTTAATAGCTCCTTAATGTTAGTGAGCAAAGTATTCCCAAAAACTATAATGAACAATTAAAAGTCAATTAAATCCATTTAAATTATTATAAAATAAAATAGATATTTAAGATGGACTTAAGCTATCTGCTGCTGATTGTAATTTGAAAAACTGATCGATATCAGCAAGCTTTGGGTTTCATTTATTCAGTACTAGAATGGACAGAGAAACCTTTCAATTCTTTAGGAGTAGTTCCTATAGCAGATTTTTAAAGGAAACAGTCGCAATTTGATGAACCCATCCATCATTAAAAATCTGAAATGTAGAGGGTATTAGCATTCTTTGCCTCACATGATGAGAATAATGAACATTTACTCTTTTTTAAATAATTGTACTTAAAAAAACAATTCACTACCCACTATTAGCATTTGGAATAGGCTCTAGTGAATTTTAATTCAAGGAAACAAATGTAAGGAACCTAGAAATACACCATTCACATGTGTCAAAATGGCAAATTTTGATAAGGTATCACTGGTGATTTTAAACAATAAACAGCTCAATTTTCACTGCTTATGAATAGGTTATGTTCACTGCCTCCTGGTTCCAGTCAGTGTAGAAATGGCTCCAGAGTCACTGCTGTAACAGGATTTTGGCTCATTGGGTTTCTGTCAAAACTCACAACTAAAGATACTGCTCTGAATATAGGAAGTGAGGAAAAGCTTTAAGAGTGCAAATGATTTTAAAGCTCAAAATAGATTACACTGACTTTGACAGCAGTTGTTCTTTTTCTCCCACCTCCATTCCTAACTCAAGGTCATTCAGGGTGTTTTGTCAATAGAATGGACTGTTCATAACTTCCATCAGTGATCTCGTGATGATCAAGATTCACTTTCCACTGTTCTTTTACTGTGGAGGAGATGGGGCAAAGGAGGCACCCACCAGAGGCAGGATGCACAGTTCTGCTGCTAGTGTAATGCTCGGCAGGTTGAGCCTTGAAGCAAAAGGAGGCTGGTGAAAATGCCCCCTCCTAGGGTCCCTCCAAGGGTTAAGAGAGTTAATGCATATAAAGGAAGGGTCTGGCACATAGGAAATGCTCAATATCAACAAATGGATCTATTCCTGTAGTTTATTACTAAGAAGTCTCTTTGTTTGCTACACTCAGCTAACTCATGTTCATCGTTTTGATTTTTGCTTTGTGTAGGTTACATTCAGTTCTTTAGAACTACTGCAACTGTCAAGGCATAAGTCTTAGTAATCTTGATGATATTTCATTCAGTCTTAAGTGGGTAGGAGTCCACAAATCTACCATGGAGAGCTCCCCAGCATTCTGTATCAAGGGATAAATACATGGCTTTGAGAGGGTGAGCAGAGCCAGCTTGCTGAGCGGGAGTTTTGACAGAAGTTCTTGGAGTAGTTATGAAGTCTGTGGGTATGGGGCCAACATTTTTTTAGGTAGACTTTAATCTTTCGTCAGGGTTATATTCATTGCCAAAGATGTTTTCAGCTCCTGAAAGCTCACTCATTTTACTTTAGACATATAGCCAGGAAGGTTGTTAAAGCTCCAAATTCTCTTAAATTCTATGGATGTGAAATTCCTCTCAGACAATATCACCAACCTGGAGTAAGTACTAGGTGATCTGTTAACATGATAAAACTAATATACCACAAAAGACAGGCAGCCCCCTGAGACCTGAAATTTCACACAGCACTTTCACTTTATGGCCATCTTTCTCATCCGGGGCATAAATTCGATTATTTTAATGCTCTGGAAAGATAGAGAATTTGTAGAGCATTTAAGATATGGAAACTTAGTTTGGCCATCACAAGGTCAGATTTCTTTTTTTGTCATGGTGCTATCTAAACAAATGCTCTTACATCTTTGCTTATGATACTTTTCAGTCAAGGTTGAGAATAAGTTTACATTTTAAAAAGGAAAATCTAAAATTTCCTTTTTTAAGTGCAAACTTAGAAACGGGGGTATTTAGAGATGGGGAGTGTTGCTGTCATGAATTTCTTGCTTTGTCACAAACTTCATGACTTCAGCTATAGCTCTTCTTTATTTTCAAAAGCCTTAATAAGGTGACCTGAGATGAGTTTCTCAGTCACATTCCCATGACATGTAATTAGATAATGAAACTCAAATTTTTAGGGAGGCTTTGTACTGAGTAAGAAGTGGAAGAAATGACTTAACTGGGCTCTAATCAAAGAAAAGTAAAGACCTATGACAGAGAGACAGCTGGGGAGATGCAATTACTTATGAATTTGCCCTTATTTTAAATTATAACACTATAACCGGGCACAGTGGCTCACGCCTGTAATCCCAGCACTTTGGAAGGCAAGACGGGTAGATTGCCTGAGGTCAGGACTTCAAGATCAGCCTGATCAACATGGTAAAACCCCATCTCTACTAAAAATATAAAATTAGCCAGGCGTGGTGGCACGTACCTGTAGTCCCAGCTACTTGGGAGGCTGAGGCAGGAGAATCGTTTGAACCCAGGAGGCGGAGGTTGCGGTGAGCCGAGGTTGCGCCATTGCACTCCAGCCTGGGCAACAAAAGTGAAACTCCATCTCAAAATAAATAAATAAATAATAACACCATGTCTTGAAAAGTGGTGAAAAAAAGCCAGGCATTAATTTTGTTACATTTTCATGTTATTGATTTTATTGTAAGACCTACAGAACTTATTCTTAGATTTTAGTGTTCCTAGGAGTCACACCTGATGCCTATTAAGATGGCAAAATTCTTTTTCCACCTCAGAACTACTACAGTAAAATGAGAAATCTGAATTTTATGCACAATAAAGTTTAAGATTAGCTGCCATAAATTATCCCCCCATTTCTTCCTGTTCTCAAATTTGCCTTTGCTAAATCTGTAACTGGAGTCAAGTCACCTTCCATTTCCCTTGATTAGACAACAAGTATTTTTTACCGTCTTGAAGGTAAAATCATTCTTACATTTTTGGAGGTACTAGGATCAATAGGAACTTAAATTCAGTCTAGTTTTTATACTATTTATTTATTTAGCACTGATCTCCTACTACATACAGAACACCTGGTCCTCAGATCCAAACATGAACCCTGCCCTCAGGATCCTTTTAACCAAGTAAAAGATGCAAAAAAAAAAAAAAAAAAACTGATGGATACCTGAATCTGGTCAATAAACTGTGAGAGGTGCTCAGAGTATGTTCTGAGGAAGGGCACCCACTCTAGCTTTAGGAGTGTGGGGATGGTCAGGAAATTCATTCTGGAAGAGCTAACACCGGAGACCCATCTGAAATGATCGGGTTTTAGCTAGGATTTGGGCTATTCAGAGGATACAGAAGACATTATAGGGTGGGAGAACGATTCTGGCAATGCCATGTTAAAAGGACGTATTATATTTATGGAGATCACACATATTATTAGGTGCTGGTGATGAGTCTGGAAAATGAAGCCAATTTTTGGATGTCATATTTAGGACCTGAGACTTTGTCCTAAAAATGAAGAAAAGGTTGGCAAGAAGCTTTTTGTTAGACTCACCCATATCAAAGATGACACACAATTGCCACAAAACAGTATTGAGTGGTGAAATGTTTTGCTCATTAGGTCAGTTTGCATTTAGAGAAAAAGGCATAATTCTTCCTCCTGTTGTGGTAGATAAGAGCGAATGCCCTTTTGCAGCAATCACTCACAATCTTATCTCTGAAATAAATAGATAAGATTAATGCGTGGTGTTTATGTTAGCTGGAGATTGATGCAGTTGGTGTAGATACATCATTGCTTGTACTGGTGATGCTGTAATAGAAACTATTCATTAGCACTGCCAAAGCCATTCTTTAAAGCAGTGGTCCTCAACCTTTGTGGCATCAGGGACCAGTTTTGTGGGAAATAATTTTTCCACGGACCAGGTTGGGGGTTTTGGGATCATTCAAGCACATTTCAATTATTGTGCACTTTATTTCTATTATTACTACATTGTAATATATAATGACATAATAATACAACTCACCAAGATCTAGAATCAGTGGGAGCCCTGAGCATGTTTTCCTGTAACTAGATGGTCCCATCTGGGGGTAATGGGAAGCAGTGATAGATCATCAGGCATTAGAATCTCACAAAGAATGTGCAACCTAGATCCCTTGCATGCACAGTTCACAATAGGGTTCATGTTCCTACGAGACTCTAATGCCACTGCTGATCTGATGGGAGGCAGAGCTCAGGTAGTAAGGCGGGCAAGGGATGGGGAGCAACTCTAAATACAGATGATGCTTCACTCACTTGCCTGCTACTCACCTCCTGCTGTGCAACCCCGTTCCTAACAAACCATGGATAGGTGTCAGTCTGTGGCCTGGGGGTTTGGGGACCTCTGCTTTAAATAAAACAATTATACATAGAGACAATAGAGCATGGTGGTTAGGGACTCAGGTTGTGGATTCAAATGTGAGTAAATTATATAACTCTCTTAGCTTCAATATTCTTTTTTTTTTTTAAGTCTGGGTGATAGTTCATGATAGTGACCAGCAGTGATGAAAATTAAATGAGGTAATACACTGTTATGGATTGAATTGTGTGCCAGAAAAAAGAGATATTGAAGCCCTAACAGACTGACACCTCAGAATGTGACTGTATTTGAAAACAGAGTATTTACAGAAGTAATAAATTAAAGCGAGTTATTAAGGCAGACTCTAATCCACTATAACTGGTGTTCTTGTGAAAAGGAAAAATTTGGACACAGAGAAAGGTATACAGGGTGAACATATGAACATGAAGGCAGAGATCAGGGTAATGTATTCATAAGCCAAGGGATGCTACAGATTGCCATTAAACCCCTAAAAGCCAGGACAGAAAAATGGTAACGTTCCTCCCGCCAGCTCTCAAAAGAACCCACCCTGCCCACACATTGATCTTAGACTTCTAGCCTCTAGAACTGTGAGACAGTGAATTTGTGCTGTTTGGCCACCTAGTTTATAGCACTTTGTTATGCCATCTCTAGCAAACTAATACATTCACGTAAATACTCCAGCACATAGCAAATGGGCAACATTATCAGTCTTTCTTTCTTTTTTTTTTTCTTTTTGAGATGAAGTCTTGCTCTTGTTGCCCAGGCTGGGGTAGAGTGGCATGATCTTGGTTCACGGCAACCTCCGCCTCCTGGGTTTAAGTGATTCTCCTGCCTCAGCCTCCTGAGTAGCTGGGATTACAGTCATGCACCACCACACCTGGCTAATTTTGTATTTTTTGTAGAGACGGGATTTCTCCATGTTGGTTAGGCTGGTCTCAGACTCCTGACCTCACGTGATCTGCTCGCCTCAGCTTCCCAAAGTGCTGGGATTACAGGCCTGAGCCACTGCCCCCAGCCTATCTGTCCTTCTTATTGCTGTTAATACTAAGCTTTAGTCACATTTCCAGATTTCTACTCAGACTCTTCTTGTCCAGTCGGGCTCCTTTGATGAGAGTGCATTGTTCTATAGGTCACAGACAGGAAAAATCAGAGGTGTAATGCAGAATGGAATGCACAGATTTCTTACAGCTATGTGTAGAGAGCAGGGCCATTCTGGAAGCATTGAAACCAGTTATCAGCCGTCACAGGTAGTGCTAGGATGGTGACATGACAGGGCAGTGTAAAAAGCAAAGGCTTTGGGTATGAACAGACTGGGCCTGACATCTTCAGAAAAAACAAACTAACCAACAAATGAAGCAAAACAACAAAACACAATACAAACAACTTAATGGTTTGATTAGGAATGAAGGAGAAGTTGAACATATACTGATAAGATGCGTATGTGGTTGCATATCTTATTTTTACATGAATCAAAGATATTTATTTGTTACATAGTATTGACCAGAACCAAAGACAGTTACAAGAAGACAAATATAAAAGAAAAATAAGAGGGAAGAAAATAGGAGAAGGAGAGAAAAGAGAAGGAGGGGAAAGAGGAGTGTGTGTGGAAATCAGCCATGTAGATTCAGGCAGTTCCTTCCATTGCGAACACAGTACTTCAGCATAATTTCTCAGGAAGGTGTGATGGAAACTTTACCACCACAATTTCATTTCAAGGACGAGCTTTTGCTTTGAGATTTGTGAGTCCATTCACTCTGAGCTTAATGTAACTGGGCTCTGCCAGTGTCCTTGACCAATAAGCAAGGGAGAAAGAAGAGAAAATATCTGGAAGTATTTGTATGTGGTTGGGAGACCATGGGTAGAAGTGATAAAAATAATAAAAAAAGAGGAGAGATAGAGAGAAAATAAGCAAAATAAACAAATAAGCAAATCAAAGGATGGTCAGCATTATTGCTAAGTACACAGGTTCTAAACCCTAGCTCTGTCACCTCAGGTACATGGCCAACCTCTTTTAAGACTCTGCTCTCCCATCTATAAAATGAAGTTAATAAAAACACTTACCTCATTGAGCTAATTATGAGGATTAAACCAGCTAATACACAGAAAACTTAGGTTGTTTCTATTCATGAATCATTACTGTGCTGGGTACTCATCAAGAGGAGAGGATTAAATAAATCATGGTATATCTATGATACAATTAAAGTGAATCTGGTAAGGCCTCATGTGTTGATAAGGCAAAATGTCCAATATGAACAGTTAAGTATACAACAAGAGTTGTATAAAATAGTGCATAATATCTACACATTGCCTTGAAAAATGATGCATTTTCTTGCAGATTTATATATGTAGATTATTTCTGAAAGAATGACCAAGAAATTGGTTATAATGGTTCCTCTGTGGAAGTCATGTGGGAAAACACAGAGTAAGAAACATCATATTTTATTGTATTCCTCTTTGTTGTATTTGAAATTTTATCATTTGCATGTATTATTTTTTCAATTAAAAATAAAGTAAAAAATGAAAAAAAAAAAAAAAAACCAGGAGAGTAAAACTAGCTTCTGTTGTATAGTTTGAGAAGATTAAATGAAATAATGCATAAAAGTTAGCATTATGCCTGACAATTAAAAAGCCCTACAATTATTATTACTATTATTAATAAAGTCATCTTTAACTTTCAGTGTAACTATTGAATGTTAAAAAAAGGGATGTTTATGGAAGAAGGAGGCATTGGGCTCATCACTGATGCTGCCAGAGTTGCTTGGGGGTAAGATTAACCACACTTTGCATGGTGTGGCTTACAGGTATGGCGAATGTTAGCTTACTTCCATGGCTTCCTGGTCTTTTAATGACATGGATTCATGTCAGAGCGCCCATTTTCACATTATCAGTTTAGAAAAGTTTAGAGAAAGCCTCCTGAGACTCTTCACTAACAGGAGGTTTCCTGACCCCAAGGTCTACAGATTGGCTCCAATGAGGAGCTGCAATCCCATTTCATGCTAGAGTAAAAGTTTTCAATTTAAGGAGGAAATCTCAGAAGAAGGATACATATTTTAAAGCTAATAGTGTATAAGTTAATTTTGGTTCTTCAACCTAGAGTTGCAGAAAAAGGGAGATTCCCTTAAGCCTTGGATTGTTTCTGTTAAGCAATTTTCTAGAAACACTAGGGACACTATGTGTAGATTGAAAGTGTTTAAATTGTGTGTACACCCTCCCCCCAACACACACACACACACACACACACACACACACACACACACACAATAGAAAGAGAAAAACTAGACTCTTTCAAGGTCAATCCTTACCTAGGTAGCTAACATAAGTTGTTCTCATTTTGAACCTTCACAAACATTCTTTATTTATGAATTTATTCAAGGAACCACTGTGAGCCAATCTGTATCTCACTTATTTCAGCATATTGGTGCTGGGAAAACTGTTTTGTTTTCTTCTGCTGTACTTAGACCAATGAGAGACTACTTTGAATTGGTGATTTGTGGAAAAGCAACTAGACTAGAGCTTATTAGTGGCTAAGCTGGTGACTCTGAGGCCACCCATTGGAAATGAGCTGAAAAAGTTGTCCTTTCATTGCAAACTTGCTCTCTCACAGCACAATCTAACACATGTAAAAACAAACGTAATAACCTCAGCACTGGGGAAAATATTTTGTTTTTCTTAAATGTATGTGTTATGTATAGTTAAATGTACTGCTATACACATAATACATATATATGTCTGTGTGTGTATATATATCATATATCAGGTGAGATATATGTGTATATATATGTATATATATGTGTGTATAGAAATATGTATAAATAAATAAATAAATATATATATATATATATATATGTATATATATATTTATTTCACCTTGATAGGAAAATTTCTTTCCATCTTACTTGGCAAGACATCATGCTCCAAGAGCACAAATAGCCTTTGAAAGCTATTTGAAAGCCTTTGAAATAGCACAAATAGCCTTTGAAAGACTAATAATTCTGTTTCTTCCCCCAATTCTTGGGTTCTTTCATTTCTCTATAGTTTTCAGGTTGGTTAATTGTATTTTCAGTCTGTACATTGAAACCTGTTTAGTGAAAAAACATCTGTTAGTTGCTGAGGTTGGTAAAACACTGAAGACATTAGTCACCTTACAACCAACACAAAAAATAATAGGTTTAGCTATTCCCTTCAACTGCTCTGGGAAATAGATGTGGTGGCAAGATAAGTATTAGGTTTCATTTTCTCAAAGTTCTACAACTAGGTAATCTGAACTGTTTCCCAGATGAGTCTGTCTATGTCCTTAAGTGTCAACTAAACTACGAAACTTTAGTTCCTAAAATTGTAGTTTCAGGTTTGCTTGGTTCAATGCTCCTTTCAGAACCATATTTTCATGCATTTATTCATGCATACATGTTTGTTTTCAACCAAAATCTATTGAGCACTTATCATATTCAAGTAGTGGTTGAGAGGCTGGAAAAATATGAATGACAATTAATGCAAAATCTGATTTGAACAAGGTTTGGCTTAGGAAACAGACATGTAAATAGATAATTCCACCACAGTGTCTTAGTGTTAAATATAAGGTATTCTAATAGATAGAGGAAGAACACCTAATTTAGACTGAACGGGGCTGCGATATAAGGGAAAGATTCCAGGAAAAGTTGATAACTGAACTGAATGTCAAAAGGTAAGTATATGTGGGCTAAATAAAGAGTTGTACAAATTTATTTTTCTGATGTTTTGAATGACCTCTCCTTACTAATTAAAAGAATGTGGTGAAATTAAAGTACATTGAAAAACTCACAGGAGAAAATAAGTATATTTTTGTAATGAAAACATTGAATCTAGATACTTGGCAGAGTTACATGTCTAGTGTAATGACACTCTGAATGGAAAGGGAAGATGATGAAGATGCCATCGTTGTCCCCTTAGGCAGAAGGATCAACATTTAGTGACTTGAAGAATCTCTCAGCATGCTTTTTAAAAATAATAATTTCTGGGTTGTCTCCATGAATTCTGATTTAGTATGTCTGCAGAGAGGCCTAGGAATATGAATTTGTAACATGCCACCCAGGTAGGTACAGGGTTTTTTGCTCTTTGATTTTTATTTCCATCATCATGCCCTGCTCTTTTCTGTCCCACTACTACCACATTCACAAGAGGCTGCTGTTTTCAAAACGAAATTTTTTTTTTTTAATGCTAAGTAACACTGGAAAAGATATGAAATGAGGAAGTCATACAATTAGTTAAGCTTATACAGTATGAAGGTCCTGCTTCTACTGTAAATGCAATGTAGCCTTTGAACTTAGGACATCTTTATAGGGCCATTCTTGGATTATTTTCCCTCCTGGCAAAGAATTTCCCTGTGAGACTGCTCCACTTTATTTCCTGCCACATAAAAGTTTGTCAGTTGTTCATTTTACTTCTAACTAATTTGAGCATAAACATCTAATCTTAACTCTACCGACTACTTGACCTTCTTCAGCTCCCTTTGGGTTTCCTACTCAAAGGAGCATTCTTATCCTTAGCTGAGTTTAAAGGACATACTCATATCTCAAATAAGCCAACACTGTATTTACACAGAAAGCGACCTTTGTTGAATCCTTCATAATGATAGCACCACAGGTTAGAGATATCGTCTCCATAAAATAATAATACCTATGACAAAGCACTTGCACACATAACATCCCAGGCTTATACATGATACTCAATAGATATTTGTTGAAAACTAGATAATGAAATTCAGTAATTGTGAGTCACTCAAAGACATTGTTGTTTCAGGATACTTATGTCTAGGAAAAGTGGTATACCATTTCGGATCTTATATTTGACATGGGAAAAAGTGACTAATGTCAAAAATAGCCAAGGTGCTATTTTATTTTTATTTATGTATTTATTTTTATTATACTTTAAGTTCTAGGATACATGTGCACAATGTGCAGGTTTGTTACATAGGTATGCATGTGCCATGTTGGTTTGCTACACCCATCAACTCATCATTTACATTAGGTATTTCTCCTAACACTATCCCTCCCCCAGCCCCACACCCTCCAACAGGCCCCGGTGTGTGATATTCCCCTCCCCGTCTCCATGTGTTCTCATTGTTCAACTCCCACTTATGAGTGAGAACATGAGGTGTTTCGTTTTCTGTCCTTGTGATATTTTGCTGAGAATGATGGTTTCCAGCTTCACCCATGTCCCTGCAAATGACATGAACTCATCCTTTTTAATGGCTGCATAGTATTCCGTGGTGTATATGTGCCACTTTTTCTTTATCCAATCTATTATTGATGGACATTGGGTTGGTTCCAAGTCTTTGCTATTGTGAATAGTGCCACAATAACCATATGACTACATGTGTCTTTATAGTAACATGATTTATAATCCTTTGGGTATATACCCAGTAATGGGATTGCTGGGTCAAATGGTATTTCTAAGTTCTAGATCCTTGAGGAATCTGAATTTTCAACCCAGAATTTCATATCCAGCCAAACTAAGCTTCATAAGTGAAAGAGAAATAAATCCTTTACAGACAAGCAAATGCTAAGAGATTTTATCACCACCAGGCCTGCCTTACAAGAGCTCTTTCTTTAAGAATGTTGACTATTGGCCCCCACTCTCTTCTAGCTTTTAGGGTTTCTGCAGAGAGATCCACTGTTAGTCTGATAGGCTTCCCTTTGTGGGTAGCCCGACCTTTCTCTCTGGCCAAAATTGACAAATGGGATCTAATTCAACTAAAGAGCTTCTGCACAGCAAAAGAAACTATCATCAGAGTGAACACGCAACCTATAGCATGGGAGAAAACTTTTGCAATCTATCCATCTGACAAAAGGCTAATATCCAGAATCTAATATCCAGAAGGAAAAATGTTAAGCGCAGCCAGAGAGAAAGGTCGGGCTACCCACAAAGGGAAGCCTATCAGACTAACAGTGGATCTCTCTGCAGAAACCCTGAAAGCTAGAAGAGAGTGGGGGCCAATAGTCAACATTCTTAAAGAAAAGAATTTTCCTTCATTTCAACCTTTGTAAATCTGATAATTATGTGCCTTGGGGTTGCTCTTCTTGAGGAGTATCTTTGTGGTGTTCTCTGTATTTTCTGAATTTGAATGTTGGCCTGCCTTGCTAGGTTGGGGGAATTCGGGAGTTCTCCTGGATAATATCCTGAGGAGTGTTTTCTAACTTGGTTCTATTCTCCTCATCACTTTCAGGTACAACAATCAAACATAGATTTGGTCTTTTCACATAGTCCCATATTTCTTGGAAGCTTTGTTCATTTCTTTTCACTCTTTTCTCTCTAATCTTGTCTTCTCACTTTATTTCATTAATTTGATCTTCAATCATTGATATCCTTTCTTCCTCTTAATTAAATTGGCTATCGAAGCTTGTGTATGCTTCACAAAGTTCTCGTACTGTGGTTTTCAGCTCCATCAGATCATTTAAGTTCTCCTCTGCACTAGCTATACCAGTTAGCCATTTATCTAATCTTTTTTTCAAGGTTTTTAGCTTCCTTGCAATGGGTTACAACATGCTTTTTTAGCTCAGAGATGTTTGTTATTACTGACCTTCTGAAGCCTACTTCTGTCAACTTGTCAAACTCATTCTCTGTCCAGTTTTGTTCCCTTGCTGGCAAGGAGTTATGTTCCTTTGGAGGAGAAGAGGTACTCTGGTATTGGAACTGTCAGCCTTTCTGCTGTGGTATCTCCCTATCTTTGTGGTTTTATCTACCTTTGGTCTTTGATATTGGTGACCTATGGATGGGGTTGTGGTGTGGATATCCTTTTTGTTAATGTTGATGCTATTCCTTTCTGTTTGTTAGTTTTCCTTCTAACAGACAGTACCGTCAGCTGCAGGTCTGTTGGAGTTTGTTGGAGGTCCACTCCAGACCCTGTTTGCCTGGGTATCACCAGCAGAGGCTTCAGAGCAGCAAATATTGCTGCCTGATCCTTCCTATGGAAGCTTCATCCCAGAGGAACACCTACCTATATGAGGTGTCTGTTGGCCCCTCCTGGGAGGTGTCTCCTAGTCAGGTTACATGGGGGTCAGGGACCCACTTGAGGAGGCAGTCTGTCCGTTATTGGAGCTCGAATGCTGTGCTGGGAGAACCACTGCTCTCTTCAGGGCTGTCAGGCAGGGATGTTTAAATCTGCAGGAGCTGTACCCTGCCTTTTGTTCAGATATGCTCTGCCCCCACAGGTGGAATCTAGAGAGGCAGTAGCCTTGCTGAGCTGTGGTGGGCTCCACCCAGTTCGACCTTCCCTGCTGCTTGGTTTACACTGTGAGCACAAAACTGCCTACTCAAACCTCAGCAATGTCAGACGCCCCTCCCCCTGCCAAGCTCCAGTGTCCCAGGTTGATCTCAGATGGCTGTGCTAGCAGCGAGCAAGGATCCATGTGTGTGGGGCCCACTGAGCCAGGCATGGGAGGGAATCTCCTGGTCTCCCGATTGCTGAGACCATGGGAAAAGTGCAGTATTTGGGCAGAGGTGTACTGTTCCTCCAGGTACAGTCACTCATGGCTTCCCTTGGCTAGGAGAGGGAAATCCCCTGACCCCTTGTACTTCCCAGGTGAGGTGACTCCCCGCCCTGCTTTGTCTTGCCCTCCATGGGCTGCACCCACCGTCCAACCAGTCCCAGTGAGATGAACCAGGTGCCTCAGTTGGAAACGCAGAAATCACCCATCTTCTGTGTCGATCTCGCTGGGAGCTGTAGACTGGAGCTGTTCCTATTCGGCCATCTTGGAAGTGACTCCAAGGTGCGATTTAAATACTCATTGAAATAGCATGTAAACATCATCTCCTATCTTTCTCAAGTTGTTAGCTGATCTCTCATGATCCCTTCAGAGCTGGTCTATGAACCAAGGATTACTGGACAATAGTAACTAGGCTACTCGCTTTTCCCCCAAGAACTCAAAACTGTCAAAGTGAAATTATGATATAGATGATTTGAAACTATTTATTTGACATTTCAGAAGTTCTTTCATGAGCTTTAGAGTTAGAAGAGCAAAATATTGTTGTCCACTAAGAGCTTATAAGTAGACAAAGTTCACATAATACAGTAATGAGCACATTTGATTAAAACAAAAGGAGTCTATATATCTGCAGCTATATAGAAACTAGTAAACCTTCGGCATATGTCTCCAGTACTGAACAGGGACCTTTCTTCAAAGCGAGCGGGCCTGGAGAAATAATTCGATGATGTTAGGAGATCTGATTTGGAAATACAGTTATTAAATGAAAGTATGTATTATGCTATAAAGTCCCCAAATGCCCAAACAAATGTAGAGACGAGAACAGGGAGATTTATAATTTAAATTTGGTTTCAAAATCTTCAAGACAACATCTATTTTTATTATTTTATTTATTTATTTTTGGGGGGATGGAGTTTTGCTCTAATCATCCAGGCTGGAGTGCAATGGGGCGATTGTGGCTCACTGCAACCTCTGCCTCCTGGGTTCAAGTGATTCTCCTGCCTCAGCCTCCCGAGGAGCTGGGATTACAGGCATGTGCCACAATGCCTGGGTAATTTTGCATTGTTAGTAGAGATGGGGTTTCTCTATGTTGGTAAGGTTGGTCTTGAACTCCCGACTTCAGGTGACCTGCCTGCCTCAGCCTCTCAAAGTCCTGGGATTACAGGCATGAGTCACTGCACCTGGCCTACATCACCTATTTTTATTTTTGAATATTTGGTTATCTGATGTGCACGATGCAATAGGGGAAAGCTTACAACGGGGCCATGTGTGGCCTTGTCTCTTTCATTTCTCCTTTGGATGTCTCTGAGACTATAGCATAGTCAGTCAGGTGGGCTCATTTTCCTGAGATGGCTGCTCAATTAGGGGTTACGGCAAGCTTTGAAAGAGAAAGATGAAATGCTGATGACCCAACACAGGAATTAACATTTAAAAATTGTTCTGTACCAGCTCACAACATTGGTAACAACAACAGTAATTATCGTTGTTATTTTAGAAAGTTGTGAGTCTCAAAGTAGGTGTGGAAAGTCAAACTGGAGAATAAACTTCCTCTGTTTGATTGACATTTTGGGAGCAATTCTTCTTTACCCTAATCATCAGCTCAGATTTGCAGAAACAATCTCTCTCTGAAAAATCACAAGCAAGTTCCAATAAGGTAAGAATTCTGTTTGAATAAAATGAAATAAAGGAAAACTCAAATCTAATTCAAAGTACTTAGCTATTAAAAAATTATTCTTTCTGGCTCCATAGACACATGAACACCTTTTCATCCATATACAAATTTTAATGTTCTCTTCAAAATAATTCAATGTTATTGACTATGGATATCATTGGACAGACATTGAAAATGGTATTATTCTTGTTCTCCTGCTTTTATTTTTTCTTTCTTTCTTTTTTAGATGTGTCTTGCTCTGTCAACCAGGCTGGAGATCAGTGGCATGATCTTGGCTCACTGCAACCTCCTCCTCCCAGGTTCAAGCGATTCTTTTACCTCAGCCTCCTGAGTAGCTGGGATTGCAGGCGTGTGCCACCACGCCTAGCTAATTTTTGTATTTTTAGTACAGATGGGGTTTCACCCTGTTGGCCAGGCTGGTCTCAAACTCCTGAGCTTAAGTGATCCACCCACTTCGTCCTCCCAAAGTGCTGGGATAACAGGCCTGAGCCACTGCCTCCCAAAGTGCTGGGATTACAGGCATGAGCCACCACGCCCCACCTAATTCCTGCTCTCTTGAAACGTACATTCTATTGTCCTCAGATCTCTTCACAGCATTACTTCTAGTTACTCGCTAGTTGAGCTCATCTGTCTCATAGCTTAATATCAATGATTTTCTTGATCTCATTCTAGATAAAAATCAAAACCCTAAAAATGACTCCCCAGTTAACTTTAGTTAGGACTTATCCCTTGATTTTCATAATCATATATCTAACTCCCTAATTGACACTTTCACTGGGATGATTATTTTGTACCTCCAGTTAAGTGTCCCAAATGGAACTCATTCTCCTCTCACCACCCACGTCTCTGATAATCTATTCTTTGTCTATCCTTCTACCCAAAATGCTAACTTCATTCTTCCAGTCAATCTGGCAGAAAATCTTACAGTCATCTATAATCTCTCTTTTTATCCCTATATCTCCCTCTGCCATCTGTCTCCTGCACTTTGATATATTAATATACAATCTATACCAAATATTCTTAATGGCAACCATGAAACATAACCCAAATTCCATGACTCCTAAATATTATCTCCACTGTTACCCTAGCTAAGCTACCATGTTTTCTTACCTGGAATATTGTGATCACTTCCAGCTGGTCTCTTAGCTTCCAACACTGACCCATACATTCTATTTTCCATAGTGCAGCCAGAAGGACCTTTTAAAAAATGTTAGCCCTTGATACTCTTCTACTCAAAACCTTCCAGTGATTTTCTATCCCATTCTAGATTAAAAAACTATACCACAAGAATGAACTTCAAGGCTCAAAATGGTCTGTACATATCAGTCCCCTAGCCCCCAACTCTGTATTATTTCCTGCTTTCCTGTCAAGCTCCTTTCATTTCAGGCACATTTTCTCCCCCAGATTTTGCTTGTGGTTTTTGCTTTGCTTGGTATGTTCTTTTCTTCATATACCTGCAAGACTCTTTCATTTTATTTAACACTCTGTTTAAATTTCACTTTATCACAGTGACCTTCCCTGACCAAGCCATCTAGAATAATACATCCACCCTCCTTACTCTGTCTTTAAGTCTTTCTTCATAGTATGTCTTATACTTCTAGTTATCTGTCATTACAGTTGGTTCTCATTATTTGAAGATTCAATATTTGTGAATTTTCTTACTTGCTAAAATTTATTTGTAACCCCATAATCAATAATCACGGCACTTTTATCATTATTCACAGACAAGGGCAGTGGTGAAAAATTTGAGTAGGCTAAGGTGTACATTTTCAGCTGAGGTCTAACAAGGAGACATTCTGCTTTCTTTTTTCAGCTCCCATACTGCAAACAAATGTCCTATTCAGTCTATTTAGTGCCCCATTTTTACCATCTTTGTGCTTTTTCTTCTTGATTTTGCTATTAAAAAGGGCCTCCAAACATGGTGCTAAAGTACTGTCTAGTGTTTCTAAGTGCAAGAAGGCTGTGGTATGCCTTCCAGAGAAACTATGTGTGTTAGACAAGCTTCATCAGGCATGAGTTAAAGTGCTACTGGCCATGAGTTCAATGCTAATAAATCGACAATACATATTAAATAACATGCCTTTAAACAGAAACACACTTTAAAACAAAGTTATATATTGATTGCTTGATGAAAATTTTGTGACCAGAGGCCTACAGGAAACTGATGTATATTTCCCTTAGGAGTGATGATCTAGTAGTATTCACTAATTCAGTGTTTGGGATGACTTTATAGAACATAACTACCACAAATTATGAGAACTGATTATAGCTGGTTTTTCTATTTCTTTATTTTCCTCTGATAAAAAATAAACTTATGAGAGCAAGGACTTTGTGTTCACTGCTGTATGTTCAAAAGTACTAATAAATATTTAATGAAATAATGAAAGGAAGAAAGAAAGAAATTCTCATTGTAAAAGAATTACAATAGGTTAGTATTTCAAGAAAAATTCTCTAAACTGGTAAACAAACCAATTAAAAATAGAAATTGTGAAACCCTCTCTGAAGTTGATGTACAAGTTAATGAGGTAGAACAACCAGTCGGCAGGGGTGTTGTCATTTGAGTTGAGCCCTACAGGGAGAAGAATAAACCATACCTGAGCAGCAATAAGGAAACAACATTCCAGGCAGAAAGAATAAGAAGTGAAGACTCGGTTAGGCACGGTGGCTCACACCTGTAATCCCAGCACTTTGGGAGGGCAAGGCAGGTGGATCACCTGAGGTCAGGAGTTCAAGACCAGCCTGGCCAACATGGAGAGAGCCCATCTCTACTAGAAAAAAATACAAAAATTAGCCAAGTGCAGTGGCGCATGCCTGTAATCCTAGTGACTCGGGAGGCAGAGGCAAGAGAATCGCTTGAACCTGGGAGGCGGAGGTTGCCATGAACCAAAATCACACCACTGCACTCTGGTCTGGGTGACAGAGTGAGACTCGGTCTCAAAAAAAAAAAAAAAAAAAAAAAAAAAGAAGTGAAGGCTCACAGCAAGAGGGATGGCAGCAGAGATTAAATGATAAAGTGAAGCCAATGTGAGCAATGGGAAGAATGGTGACAAAAAGGTGAAAGACATATGGAAGAAGTGGGAGGGATGCTAGATCAGGAAAACATTTTGTATTTTGGATGTTCTAAGAGAAATAGGAATCCATTGAAATATTTTAAGGAACATGAATTGATAAATGTGATCTATACTCCTAGGAAAACAAAGTTAAAGAGGAAAATGATTGGTCAACTAATGGGCCCAGTTTTTAGTTGCCATATATTCTGTCATTGCCAAATAATGATCTATTCTGGGATGGAACCTAAGCTGGTCCAGGTACTACACAGACTGTTATGGGACCTCTAGTTTGATTTCTTAAAAATAAACTTGAAGAAGCTTTATTGGAGTTTCAGGTGTATGACGGGTAGCTTTGGCCAAAGAATTCTTCTCCATTTGGAAAGTACCTCTTCTTCAAACAAATGTGCAGATTTGGAAAAATACACAGGGAAACAAATTGAGGAGACAGGAACACTTTTGTAATCAGAATGATCTGTCAAAGGAACCCTGCTGCGTGGTGGCTCACACCTGTAATCCCAGCACTTTGGGAGGTTGAGTGAGCGGATCGCCTGAGGTCAGGAGTTCAAGACCAACCTGGCCAACATGGCGAAACCCTATCTTTACTAAAAACATGAAGATTAGCTGGGCCTGGTGGCGTGTGCCTGTAATCCCAGCTACTCGGGAGGTTGAGGCAGGAGAATTGCTTGAACGCAGGAGGCAGAGGTTACAGTGAGCCGAGATTGCACCACTGCATTCCAGCCTGGGTGACAGAAGGAGACTCCGTCTCAAAAAAATAAAAAGAATTAAAAAAAAAGGAAGTGTGCTCATCTGGAAATCAAGGAGTAGCAAATATTACAAACAAACACACTCAATTTTATTAGGTATATATTTTAAAAGTCTTGTATTATGCTCAGCACTTCAAATGTGCTGTGTAAATTGGTAGTGATTATTATTATGAATTCTTAGAATGAGTTCAGAGGTCAGTGGTTTTGAAAATTTGAAATCAATACCAAAAGGAACTCTCAAAACCACACAAGTACACAGAAACTAAACAACTTACTCCTGAATGACTTTTGAGCAAATGACAAGACAGAAATAAAAATAAAAATGGAAAGAAATAGAAATAGAGACACAACATGCCAAGCCTCAGGGAACTAGCAAAAGCAGGGTTAATAGGAAAGTTTACAATTATAAGTGTCTACATCAACAAGAAAGGTCTCCAATTAACAAAATAATGTCACATTTCAAGGAACTAGAGAAACAACAACAAACCAAATCTTAACTAGACAAAGAAAAGAAATAAGAAAGATCAGAGCAGAACTAAATGGAATTAAAACAAAAAAAAAGTATACAAAGGTTCAACGAAAAAAAGTTGTTTTTTTTTTTTTTTTTATAAGAGTAAACAAAATTGATAGTCTACTAGCTAGGTTAACCAAGAAAATAAGAGAGGAGATTCAAATAAGCACAATCAGAAACGATAAAGGGGACATTACCATTACCACAGAAGTACAAAAGGTCATCAGAGACTACTGTGAACATCTCTAACACACAAACTAGAAAATCTATAGGAAATGGATAAATTCCTGGAAGCATAGAATCTCTCATGATTGAACCAGAAAGAAATAGAAATCTTAATCAGACCAATAACTAGTAATAAAATTGAATAAGTAAGAAAAAAATTTATCAGTGACAAAAAGCCCCGGACCAGACAGATTCACAGTCAAATTGTACCAGAATTTACAAAGAAGAGCTGGTATCAATCTTACCGAAACTATTTCAAAAATTCAAGAAGGGTATATTCCTCTTTAACTCATTCTATAAAACCAGTATTATCCTGATATCAAAATCTGTCAAGGACACAAGAACAAAAGCAAACTACCAGACAATATTCCTAATCAATGTAGATGCAAAAATCTTCCACAAAATACTAGCAAACTAAATCCAACAGCACATCAAAAAGATAATCCGTCATGATCAAGTGGTTTTTTTTCAGGGATGCAAGGATCATTCAACATATGCAAATAGTAAGTGTGATTTACCAAAGAAGCGTAATTAAAAATATAAGCCATATTATTATCTCCATAGATGCAGAAAAAGCATTCGGTAAAATCCAGCATTCCTTCATGATAAAATTTCTCAACAAACTAGGCATCGAAGGAATATATCACAAAATAGGAGTCATTTTTGACAAACCAACGGCCAAGATCATGCTGAATAGGGAAAAGTTGAAGGCATTTCCCATAAGAACTGGAACAAGATAAAGATATATATTCTTACCACTTCTATTCAATGTAGTACTAGAAGTCCTAACCAGCATAGTCAGTCAAGGGAAAGAAATAAAAGACATCCAAACAGGAAGACAGAAGTCAAATTATCTCTGTTCATTGATGACGTGGTCTTATACCTAAAAATCCCTAAAGATTCTTCCAAAAGTCTCATAGACTTGATAAATGGTTTCTGTAAGGTTTTAGGCTACAAAATTAACATACAAAATTCAGTTGCATGTCTATGCACCAACAATACTCAAGCTGACAACCAAATCAAGAACTCAATCCCATTTACAATAAAGACACAAAAAACAAAATATCTAGGAATACATTTAACCAAGGAGGTAAAAGGCCTCTATAAGAAGAACTACAAAGTACTGATCAAGAAAATTGTAGATGACACAGACAAATGGAAAAACATTTCATGCTCATGGGTGGGGAAAATCAATATTGTTAAAATGACCATGTTGCCCAAGCAATCTATAGATTCAATGTAATTCCTATCAAATTACCAACATAATTTTTTCACAAAATTAGAAAAAAGTATTCTAAAATTCATATAGAACCAAAACTTGGAGCTTGAATAGCCAGAGCATCCCAAGCAAATAGAACAAAGCAAAACAACATGTTACCTGACTCCAAACTATACTACAAGACTATCGTAATAAAACAGTATGATACTGGTATAAAAATAGAGACATAGGTCCATGGAACAAAATAGAGAACCCAATAATAAAGCCACATACCTACAGCCAACTGAGCATCAACAAAGTTGAAAGAAATAAAACATGTGGGAAGGACACCCTATTTAATAAATGGTGCTGGAAAATCTGGCTATTCATATGCATAAAAATAAAACGGGACCCCTGTCTCACCATATACAAAAATTAACTTACAATTGATTAGACTTAAATGTAAGACCTTAAAATATAAAAACTCTAGAAGAAAACCTAGGAAAACCTCTTCTGGATATTAGCCTAGGCAAAGAATTTGAAGGCAAATGCAACATAAACACAAATTTATAAATGGAATTTAATCAAACTAAAGAGCTCTGCACAGCAAAAGAAGCAGTCAACAGAGTACGCAGACAACCTATACAATGGGAGAAAATACTTGCAAACTAGCATCTGACAAATGACTAATATTCAGAATCTGTAAGGAACTCAATAAGAAAAAACAAGCCCATTAACAAGTGGGCAAAGGACATGAATAGCCATTTTTCGAAATAGTTCGTACAAGAGGCCTACAAACATGAAAAAACAATCATCACTAATCATAAGAGAAATGCAAATTAAAACTACAATGGGATATCTCACATCAGTAGGAATGGCTATTACTAAAATGTCAAAAAGTAGCAGATGGTGAGGATGTGGAGCATAGGGAACGCTTATGCACTGTTGGTGGGAATGTAAATTAGTTAAACTGTGGTAAGCAGAGTGGAGATTTCTCAAAGAACTAAACCTAGAACTACCAATCCAACTCAGCATCCCACAACTAGGTATCTATCCAAAGGAACAGAAATTGGTTTATCAAAAAGACACCTGCACTTGTATGTTTATTGCAGTACTATTCACAGTAGCAGTCATGGAACCAATGTAAGTGTCTATCATTGGTTGACTGAATAAAGTATACTTGGTATATATACGTCATGGAAAACTATGAAGCCATAAAAAAGAAGGAAATCATGTCCTTTGTAGCAACATGGATGAAACTGGAGGCCATTATCCGAAGTGAAATAACTCAGAAATAGCAATCAAATACTGCCTGTTCTCATTGTAAGTGGGAGCTAAACAATGGACACACGTGGACATAAAGATAGAAATAATAGTTCCTGGGGACTTCATTGAGGGCACGGTAGGAGGGGAGTGAGGGTTGAAGATTTTACCTATTTAGGGTACATTGTTCAGTGTTTGGGTAATGGATTAACCAGAAGGCCAAACCTCACCATTATACAATATATCCATGTAACAAACCTGCAAATGTACCCCCAAATCTAAAATAAATTAACAAATAACAGTCAGTGGTATTAGGCATTTCTAATAAGTTTCAACTCAGACAAAGAACTCTGATTTCTAGTGGCCTCTCAGACCACTATGTTAGGAAGGTGCTACCATAGAATCTAGGCTCAAAGAGTACTGCTATCAACTGCTGATGTCTGCTAAAATGAGGAGAGGGAAACTGTAATGTGCCAACAGTTCATCACGCCTAAAGTAAAATACCCTGACAAACTAACTTCTGATAGAGCAATATGTTGTACTGAAATCAGCATGTGATTAATATCAGACAGAATCATCTTCAAATCCTTGCTACACAATATCTAAGTGCGTGTGATTTTAGAAGTACATCCATATCACTGTCTCTACACAAGGGGGGCACACTATCTACTTTTGATGTTCAAAATGGTGACCAGTTTACAATCCCACCAACAGTGTAAAAGTGTTCCTATTTCTCCACATCCTCTCCAGCACCTGTTGTTCCCTGACTTTTTAATGATTGCCATTCTAACTGGTGTGAGATGGTATCTCATTGTGTTTTGATTTGCATTTCCCTGATGGCCAGTGATGACGAGCATTTTCTCATGTGTCTGTTGGCTGTATGCATGTCTTCTTTTGAGAAACGTATGTTCATATCCTTTGCCCACTTTTTGATGGGGTTGTTTGTTTTTTTCTCGTAAATTTGTTTGAGTTCTTTGTAGATTCTGGATATTAGCCCTTTGTCAGATGAGTAGATTGCAAAAATTTTCTCCCATTCTGTAGGTTGCCTGTTCACTCTGATGGTAGTTTCTTTTGCTGTGCAGAAGCTCTTTAGTTTAATCATATCCCATTTGTCAATTTTGGCTTTTGCTGCCATTGCTTTTGGTGTTTTAGACATGAAGTCCTTGCCCATGCCTATGTCCTGAATGGTACCACCTAGGTTTTCTTCTAGGGTTTTTATGGTTTTAGGTCTAACATTTAAGTCTCTAATCCATCTTGAATTAATTTTCGTATAAGGAGTAAGGAAAGGATCCAGTTTCAGCTTTCTACTTATGGCTAGCCAATTTTCCCAGCACCATTTATTAAATAGGGAGTCCTTTCCCCATTTCTTGTTTCTCTCAGGTTTGTCAAAGCACTGTTGGTGGGATTGTAAACTAGTTCAACCATTATGGAAAACAGTATGGCGATTCCTCAAGGATCTAGATCTAGATGTACCATATGACCCAGCCATCCCACTACTGGGTATATACCCAAAGGATTATAAATCATGCTGCTATAAAGACACATGCACACGTATGTTTATTGCAGCACTATTCACAATAGCAAAGTCTTGGAATCAACCCAAATGTCCATCTGTGACAGACTGGATTAAGAAAATGTGGCACATATACACCATAAAATATTATGCAGCCATAAAACAGGATGAGTTTCTGTCCTTTGTAGGGACATGGATGCAGCTGGAAACCATCATTCTTAGCAAACTATCACAAGAACAGAAAACCAAACACTGCATGTTCTCACTCATAGGTGGGAACTAAACAATGACATCACTTGGACTCGGGAAGGGGAACATCACACATCGGGGCCTATCATGGGGGGGAGGGGGGAGGGATTGCATTGGGAGTTATACCTGATATAAATGACGAATTGATGGGTGCTGACAAGTTGATGGGTGCAGCACACCAACATGGCACAAGTATACATATGTAACAAACCTGCACATTATGCACATGTACCCTAGAACTTAAAGTATAATAAAAAAAAAAAAAATTGGTGACCAAAGATCATGGATGTAAGTCTATAATTTGAATTGGGTAAACACTGGCTTTCTTTAACTTCCTTCCATTTCCCTAATATCTCTTGGAAAGATCTTTTTTGTTTCAAGGCTCCACAGCCATTTTTGGCAGGATGCTCACTCAGTGGACCATTCATAGAATTCAAGGCTTACTTTTGTTACCTTTCTCCATCGATTAACATTCCATCCCTTCGTACCTCTCCCCATCCAATTTATATAATTATTATCATTTGTTGTTGCTCACCACAGTTCTCATGAGTGTTGAAATCAGGAGACATTTGTCTTTGGAGCCTGGCCTCTACTTTGAGTCAAACCTCCTCCCTTTCATGCAAGTCTAACTAGTCTCCTAATAGGGGACCCTGAATTTTTGTCAAAAGACAGGAATTTAATAAATGTAATATATAAGAAAGTTAATCTTTCATCCCTCCAAGAGATATCTGTACTTTAAAATGCTTTTCTATGTGTGAGAAAAAGGTGCTGAAACAAACGTTATCAAATGGAAGAATTTTAGGTGTTAGGAAAGAAATGATATGTACTATAAATCTGATTTCACGGATTAAAAACCCTATGTTGTAGCCACAGCTGGAGCCTAAGTCCTCTGCACAGACACTATAGTGTGGGTCTTTATACTTAATTCACTTTGTTTTCTTGTACACAAACCCTATGTTGTAGCCACAAATGGTAAATCTTATATTCCATAATTTGACATGTTTTTATTGAATATTTTCTGTGTGCCAGGGCTGGGCTAAGTACTACAGATTCTAGGAAGGAGACTGTGTCCTTTCTAATTGCTAAAGGAAATAAGAAATGGACAAGAATTTGACTCTGTGTGGTATTTGACCGGTGGTTACCACAGAACGTAAATGGTAAGTATTCCGAGACCTGAAAGATCATCTTCATCTGTGAAATAATCAGAGCAGGCTTCATGGAAGAAGATGGCATATGAAATTTGACTTAAGAAATGGAAGGCTCTAAATAATATGGATTAAATTAAAAGGGAGAGAACTTTACAACTATAGGAGCAACATATGCAAATATACCAAATATCTTCAGGAAATGGTAAAGAGTCCAGTGTGGCCAGATTTAGGGCATACATTTATATGGAACAGGCTTGGGGCAGGTTTTTAAGTGTTATGCTTTTGTGTGTATGATTGATTGAAAAAATAGAGAACTGTTAATTTTGAAGAAGGACTGGTGCTAATAGAACAGTGATTTAGAAAGAAAAGTTTGCAATTTATATATATAGTAAACTGGAGTTGAAAAATAATGTCTAGACATATTCTTTAAAAAGCACTTACTAGAATAGGGCAAGTATGTCTAGAACCCAAATTAAGGTACCAAGGTTAGGCATAAAGAACATCACAAATTTGAGTTATATTGTAAAGGGACCCTATATTAGGATTTGTGGATTATACTGATGGCTGAAATAGTTTAGATTTATACTTGCATGTGAAAAAGTAAGTCCTGAAGTGACTGGGCATTTTACTTGGATATTTGACAACTACATTGGAAATGCATTGCTGTTACAAAATGAAAGAGAAAATAAGCAACTTGTTGACATTTAAGACTTTCAGTGTGGCTGAATCGTGAATAAAATACTTCTGATTCCCATATCTGAAATAGTACATTCGATTTATGATACAGAAAAGGAGTGAAAAAAAGTCCTCAGTCACCCATGTAAAATATGCATGCCAAGAGAGCGTGCACTGGGTGCCATTTTATCATATCTTCTCTACACTTTTTAGGTCAAATGAAATGATTTATTACCTCATGCTAAATTGCCAATTCTCAGATAATGTGTATCTCCAAGTCAGATCACTTGAAAGGATTCATCTCCTGGCTTGTAGAACACTACATACAAAGTGGTATTGCTTTTCTTCTCTGACTTTGCTTGCAGTGGAGACATTTAATACACAAAACTATTGATTTTTTTGTTTTACAAATGCTTCCAAAGCTCTTAACTTGACCTTATCCAGCCAAGGACAACCAGTTTACATTTGTTGGTGATCATATGCAGTTTCAGAACATTTTATGCAGGCCGATTCTTTTATCTTGCCTGTTTTGGGTGATAAGAACTTCAGTGTGAACTGGAGGAAGAGACTATGGGAAACTGAGTACCAGTGATCTAGAACCCATCATGTGTAGATTTCTGCACAGTTTTATAAATTTTATTTTATCTTTTGACCCAATCCCAAATATTATTTCCTAAATTTTACTTTTATTGAAATAATTATACACATATGCTAATATATGAAAATAATTTAAAAGTACATACAATAAAAATGTAAACTTTAACCCCTCCAAAAAACTCAATTCGTTAACACATTTTGTACACCTTTCCAGAAAGTTTATATGCTTATATGAATATGTGTCTGCTGTGTTTGTTCTGTTAAAACTGTTTATTTTATTTTTAAATTAATATAGAATAAAATTTAGTTTATATTGGTGTACCATTTTATGAATTTTAGCATGCAAATATTTTTGTGTTAACACAACCACAGTCAGTAGAAAGATCAGTTTCTTCATCTGGCAAGCGTTGATCAAATAATTACTATAGTTTTGTCTTTTTAAGAATGTCATCTAAGGGGAGTCAAACAGACTATAACCTTTGGACACTGTCTTCTTTTGCTGAACACAATGCCTTTGAGATGTATTCAAGTTGTTGCATCTATCAACAGTTTACTTCTTTTCATTCCTGAGTAGTATTCCACTACATAGATATTTCACAGTTTGTTTATCAATTCACTCATTAAAGACAATTTGGCTTATTTCCAGTTTGGCCTAATTTCCAGATAATTAGGAATAGAGCTGCTATAAAGATTTATACAGAGGTTTTGTGTGAATTTAAGTTTTAATTTCCAAAGGTTAAAAACCTAGGAGTTAAACTTCAGGGGCCACATGGTAAATGTATAATCTGTAAGAAACTGGAAAGCTTCTCTTAAAGGTTGATTCCCACTAGTAATCTTTGAGAATTCCAGTTGCTTCATCATATCCTCTCAGCACTTAGTCTTGTCAGTATTTTTTATTTTAGACATTCTGATAGATTTGTAGTCATATCTCAGGATGGTTTTAATTTTCATTTTTGTAATGACTAATTGTATTGAGTATTCCTTCTTGTGCTTATTCTCCATTCATATATTCTCTTTGGTGAAGCATTTGTTCAAGTATTTTGCTGATTATTTAACTGGGTTATTTTTTATCTCTTTTGAGTGATGGATAATTTTTTAAAAAATCTATTATTGCCAGGCATGGTGGCTTGTGTCTGTAATCCCAACACTTTGGGAGGCCAAGGCGGGTGGATCATGACCAGCTAACATGGTGAAACCCCGTCTTTACTAAAAATACAAAAAATTAGCTGGGCGTGGTGGCAGGTGCCTGTAGTCCCTGCTACTCAGGAGGCTGAGGCAGGTGAATTGCTTGAACTTGGGAGCAGAGGTTGCAGTGAGCCAAGATCGTGCCACTGCACTCCAGCCTGGGCAACAGAATGAGACTCTCTCTCTCTCTCTCTCGCTCAAAAAAAAAAAAAAAAATTATTTGTAATTTCATTTTCTTAACAGTATCTTTCTGCAGAGCAAAAAAATTTAATTCTTTGGAAGTGTGCCTTATCAATATTTAGTAGTTCAATGCATCATTCTTTTGGAGTCATGCCTAAATGTTCTTTGTTTAAACCATAAAAGAAGATGGAAAAAGACAAATTCATAATTATAGTTGGACATTGATACTTCTCTTCCAGTATGATTAATAGAGTTATTACCTAGAAAATCATTAAGTATATAGAAGAATGGAACAATAACATCAACCAACTGGATTTAATTGACACGTAGGACTCTCCAACCAGTAGTAGAATATATATTCTTTCCAAGAGCAAATGAAACATTCACCAAGATAAATCATATTCTGGGCCTTAAACTGAACCTTAACAAAATCAAGTTTTGTCAAGTTTTGAAATCACACAAGATATGTTTTCTGACAATAATAGAATTAATCTAGAAATCAATTACTAAAAGATAAAAAGAAAATCTGCAAACACTTGGAAATTAAGCAACATATTTCAAAATAACCTGTGGGCCAATGAGAAAGTCTTGAGGGAAATTAGAAAATATTTTTAACTGAAGAAATATGAAAGTACCACATAAAATTTTATGAGATGCTTGAGCAGTGTATGCAGGGTGGGGGGCATTTATAGCACTAAAATTCATATTAGAAAAGTTCTCAAATCAATCAGCAAAAAGGTTTATTAAATCAGTAATTTAAGGTCTGTTTTAAATCTGCTTTACCTGATATTAATGTAGCCACTCCAGCTATCTCCTTGTTTTAAATTTTACCATTTCAAAAAGTATTTCTTATTATTCATTCAACAATATAAGTATTTAAAACTACACTATTTTCAATAAACTTTGCTTTAGCTGGTCAGTGAGATTGTGTTTTCATTATTGCAGTTAAAATTTTGATTTAAAGTTAGAAGAGAAGTTCTATTATCTGATACTCTATCATTTGATATCATGTTTTAATTGTATTGAATATCATTCAGAGAATATAATTTTTCCATTTTGGAAAATCTGTCAGTATTTTAAAGAAATATGTTGTCATTTTTAGTAAATGTTTCATAGATGCTTAAAAAATATTTTCTTTTCTATCAGGATTTACATATTTGGCAGAGATGACTCTTTGTCCATTATTCCCTTTTGTAATATAACTTTTTGATTGGCCTACAACCTCTTAGAATAAAGATACTGTGTTCAGCCTAAATACAGTTATATGATACACTTCTGGTCAATGGGATATAAGCATGTCATCTTTCAATTTCTAGGAATTTCTTAAGAGATACATATGAGATATTCTTGGCCTGTTTCCCTCAGTCTTTTCATTCTACAATTTGGAATATGAATATAATTGCTGGAACTCTATCTTATAAGAATGAATGCCACTCCTTTATGACAGATGAGTACAAAACTAGAGGAATGTGGGTCTCTAAAGACTTTGTAAAACAAATCATATTGCAGGCCTGAATTGCCAATAGATAGATTTTATTTTGTCTAAAACACTATTATTTTAGGTTTTCTGTTACCTACACAAACTTAATTTCAAGTAAAGTATTGTACTATGTTTTTCTATATCTGTATTTTTAGTATGTTGATATGTTATGATAGACATCACTACCATTAATCACTTTAAAATTTATGGTAATTTTTATTGGGTATCTGTAGAGATCTCCTTATGTTTCCTTCCCTTACCCTGGGAGCCTGTTTCCTAGTGCCCTCACCATCTTTGAATATTGTCATTTTTGGTTTACTTAATATTCTATATTAGTTTGAACATGGTTTATTGGATTCCTCACCCATAAGAAAGAATAGGAAGTGTTTGCTCAAGAAAGTGCCTTGACTTTGAAGTAGTTAGATGACTTTATCTGTCATGGTGCTCCGAAAGAACTGTGATAAATCAAGGGCAGATCTTAGAAGGGATTGTATTCACCATGTTTTAAATACCTGGAAGAATAGTTTTGGATGAGTTGCTTTACGATTTTGCCGTAAAACATGTGCCACTCATGACCTATGAATATTTTAGTTTCTTCATAGAGCAATTACATTCAACTAAGACCTTTATTTTTTCCTCATCACGTCACTTTTAAAGTTTTACAAGTATTTTCTTCATTTATAGTCAACCTCTATTAAAGTCTGTTGGCTAGTAATCAGAATTGTGCCAATATCTAGTGAGAGGAACAAATAGCTAAACTTATAAATCCCTCACTAATCTTACTTTTCAATGGTTAAAGTAATTGACTCTGAGCACTAGTAATGTTAGCCAGTTCTAGGGAAAAATCCATTTTTCCAACTCACCCTCTAGGTAAAATTATTGCACTGTAGATAGGACTCTGCCTTTGAAAGAAATTAAAAGCTATCATCACAAACAATAATAGCTTTCTGCAGATTCTAATTAAAGGATAACTTCACACTTTTCCTTTACTTGATTATAAAAGAATGAAAGAGTAGAGAATTTTGATATTTAAATATTATTGTTTACAGTTTTGCATATCCACTCCAAGAGCCAATTTCCTATGGCTGCTGTAAGAGATCGCCGCAAGTTGGGTATCTTAGAACCACAGAAATGTGTTCTCTCATGTTGGAGGACAGACTTCAGGATCAACGTGTAAGCAGGATTAGTTCCTCCTGGAGGTTCTCAGGGATGCCTCTTCTATGTCTCTTTTCTTAGCTTCTAGTGGCCTGCAATCCTTGGCATTTCTTTGTTGGTAGCAGCATAACTCTAATCTCTACTCCCATCTTCGCATGATTTTCCCCTCTGTGTGTCTTTATGCACAAGTTTCCCTCTGGCTTTCTCTTACAAGGACCTCTACATCAGGGTGATCTCATCTTGAGTTCCTTAACTTACTAGTATCTGCAAGGATACTTTTCTCAAACAAGATCACATTCACAGGTTTTGGAGGTTAGGACATGGGCATGTTTTTTTTATGGCTGGGGGTGGGGGGTGTGAAGTATGCACTATTCAACCAACTACAAAGTCGATTATTTACTTAGGTAAATGTGATTCATTTTCACATTCAGAAGGCATAGAAGATGTCCCAGGACCTGAACGGGATGTCTCTCCTATGCAACCAAAAGGAAGAGGTACAAGTTGGAGCGCTCATAGTAAGGGAGGAGATAGTCTCTGAACACAGATTTCACACTGTGTGTTACTGACGCATATGTTTGTCTTCTTAGAATATTGCTACTTTATTGTACGGTGTGAATATAGGAATTATATTTCACAGAAAGAAATTGTTTTACCCAAAATCATTATTTTCACTCTAGGATTTCAATGTAACATAATACTTTCAAAAATAGCTGCAGATTAAAAGCGGGTAAGGGTACACTTGGGCAAAATAAGCATGCAAGGTCTGAATGATTTACCATCTAAGGTGTTAATGGGTTTTGTTGAAAAACTTACTGAACTACTGCTGATGGTTATTTATGAAAATTTACCGAGAACTGGGAAATGATAGGATGGAATGCCAACATTGTATCAATTTTCCAGAATAGAAAGAACCGCTATCATGGTAATTATGGTTCAGTGAATGTAACTTAAATCCTTCAGTAACGGAACAACTATTAAAAAAAGAACCTGTAAAAGCCTCTCAAAGGTAACAAAATCATGAACAATGAATAGAATTGGTATATAAAGAAAAAAATTGTGACAGATGGAGTTTAACAGCTTTTTGATAGGATTACCAGATTAATAGACTATGGAAAGGAAGTGATTGCAATATGTTTTTATTTTATTATATGTTACAGTCTCTAGTGAAATTTACATCAATTCAAATTTTCTGGAAAATGAATAGCACCTTGTGGTTTGAAAACTACTTAAGGTCTCAAACAGTAAAGAATCAACAGCAAAATACCTAGTTTGAAGAGGAGTAAGCTATTCCGATCCATTTAGATTTAAAGTAAAGCTGAATTTTAATAACTCATTTGAGGTCTCAAAGAGGCAATTTTGTTGCTAGAAACTTTTATCAGTTTAGAAGAATGAAAAACATAAGACATTAATGCATGCCAATGAGACTAGCACACTGTGGCCATTTTTCTCTTACTTAAAAAAAAAAATAAGAAGTAGAAAGGTGATAGAATTTGAAGGTGAACAATCTAGTAGCTAAAATTAAGAAAAACAATTTCATCCTGGACTTTAATTTAGGTGCAGATGCTGCATTTTGCTTTAGAAGGCTCTCTGCTGTTTTGTATTCCCATGTTTTTTTTTGAAGAGAATTTTCTTATAAAGACGTTTTCCAGTTTTCAGGTATACAGGAGATCCTTGAGTGATGTTGTTTTGTTCAACGTCATTTCATTATAACATTAATAAGGGGGAAAAACACAATTCCTGGCCAGGGCCACGGTCTGCTGGAGTTTGCACTTTCTCCCCATTTCAGTGTGGGTTTTTTTCTGGGCAGTCCAGTTTTCTCCCATATCCCACAGCTATGCCCCTTAGGTAACCTGGCATGTCTAAATGGTCCCAGTCTGAGTTAAAGTGGGTGTGTGTGAGTACGTCCTAGAGCAGGATAATGTCCTATCGAAGGCTGATTCCTGCCATGGCCCTGAGCTGTTGGGATAGGTTCCTACTAACCTTAACTAGAATAAGCAGAGTGGCAGATGAATGGTTTAATTAATAAAAACTATTTTAAAATAAAATTTCTTGAAGTATGTGACATTTATACCGACGCACAACAATAAAAAATATGGTATGAAGGCACTCAGCAAGCCTGCCATATTTATTCTTGCTATGGAACTGCATGGTAGAAGAGATTCCTCCCAATTTTTGCTTTGCAAACATTTGTTCCTTGATTTAACCCACCACCACTCCAATTACCATCACTCACTGATGGAGCAAAAATTTGGTAGATTCTTTCACTTGCTTTTATTTTAATGTTTGATATTAGAAGTGTCTTGTGTCTTTCTTGATTTAGAAGTTTGGTGATGTTTTTATGACCAGAAATGTGCTATAGGAACTTAATTCTTGTTTATATCCGTTAGCCTGTGGTAAAATTGGTTTAATCAAATGTTATTTTGCTTCAAGTCTTGCAAGAACCTATGCACGACATTAATTGAGGGCTTACTATATTTGATCCTTAAGTGAGATTGCCTTGAGAAGATATGGTCCAAAAAAGAGGAAAGAGGTTGTTTGTTTGTTTGTTTAATTTTTTTTTAATTATTATTTTTTGAGATGGAGTCTTGCTCTGTTGCCAGGCTGGAGTGCAGTGGCGCCATCTCAGCTCTAAGAAACCTCTGCCTCCCCGGTTCAAGTGATTCCCCTGCCTTAGCCTCCTGAGTAGCTGAGACTACAGGCACACGCCACCACACCTGGCTAATTTTTTTGTATTTTAGTAGAGGTGGGGTTTCACCATGTTGACCAGGATAATCTCGATCTCCTGACTTTGTGATCCACCTGCCTAGGCCTTCCAAAGTATTGGACTGGAAAGAGGTTTTTAAGTTTGGAAGGATATGACTTACATTGGTGGGACTTAGAGGGCTGTATCGGGGAAAGATGAAATAGAATCAGAAAGGTAAAGAATTTCAATTGAGAAAAACTTCATCCACAGCATTGCATGAAAGATAGTGTAGCATTAAGCATAATATTCACCAAGTATTTCAAAAAGATATAAAATTATGGGATGCATTAAATGAAAACATGAAACTGTATATTATAGCATTTGCTCAACTATGTAAAAATATTCATAAAAAATGAAAGAGATATGTTAAAATTATAACAATCATTATTATTGCATGTTAGGATTATAAGTGATCATTATATTCCTTTTTTATGATGAGTTTTCCAAATTTCTACACCGAAAATACAATTCAGCATTAATCAACCCCCTGAAAAAATAAAATGTTTATACACACCACTAGAAATTCCCTGGGATAGAACATAAAATTGGAGTTAAGAATGAGTAATGTTTAAGTATTTATTATGTGACAAAATGTGATAGGGCTTTATGTATGTTATGTCCTTTAGTCTTAGAACAGCCATTTGAGATCGATGTCAGCTCTAATGATTGCTTCACAATATGGCTTTGGGTTTGGGATAACATATTGCTCAAAAGATGCCAAATGAATAAATCAGAGACTGTTTAGGAAAGAAAATGATTAAAGAGCTTCAGGCATTGATTTATGATGTAAGACACAGTGTATACAGAGTTCTGTCAGGCATAAATGTGGTCAAGAAGAGATAAAGTAAGAGCATAAAATGGCAAAATTATTTAGAATATAGATTGGGTAAAATTGGTGGAAGAAATTGAATTATCATGTGATAGTGGAGCATATCTAGGTTGTCATCAGAATCTAATGAGGAGCCTATAGTTTGAAAACAATTATTTTGTATTTAAATATTAATACTTGGGGCCAGGCATGGTAACTCACGTCTGTAATCCCAGCAGTTTGGGAGGCCAAGACAGTTGGATCGCCTGAGGCTGGTCAGAAGTTCAAGACCAGCCTAGCCAATGTGGTGAAACGCCATCTCTACTAAAAACATAAAAATTAGCTGGGTGTAGGGGTACACACCTGTAATCCCAGCTACCTGGGAGGCTGAGACAGGTGAATCACTTAAATCTGGGAGGCAGAAGTTGCAGTGAGCTGAGATCATGCCACTGCACTCCAGCCTGGGCAACAGGGTGAGACTCTTTCTCAAAATAAACAAATAAATAAATGAATAATAATAAATATTAATACTTGTTAACAAAGCTATTGCGTTGTAATAGCAAGATAAACTGGATAAATCCTAAGAACAGGTAAGAAGGTAAAGAAGATGAGTTATTTCCACTGAGGCACCAGTTAGAAGGGACAATCCTATGGATAGATCTTCCATTAGAAGACAAGCTGATAGGCACCACTGTAAGTGATGCATCAGACTGACCACACCTAAGCCTACCTATCACACTTAAGATCACAAAAAGAGGGAACTAGAAATTAGGTGCTCCTGGATGGGATGCAATGGGTAACATACTAAATCACCTATAAAGTGTTCTTGTCTAAAAAATTGAATCTTGAAATATTAAACCTAAATCTGATCATGCTTCTAGATTTAACTTTCAGATACAAACAATATGGGGGACAGAAAAACAGGGGAAGGAAAATCAGAAAAATGAAGAAAATGGAAATGTCTAGAAAACAAAGATTCAGTTTCTTTAAAATAATAACTAAAAGAAAAGAAAACAAGAAGAGGAACAAAAGGGACATATAGAGTAAAAGACAAGAGGGAGGCCAGGTGCGGTGGCCCAGGGATCCAGCACTTGGGGAGGCCTAGGTGGGCGGATCACGAGGTCAAGAGATCAAGACCATCCTGGGCAACATGGTGAAACCCCGTCTCTACTAAAAATACAAAAATTAGTTGGGTGTGGTGGTGGGTGCCTGTAGTTCCAGCTACTCAGGAGGCTGAGGCAGGAGAATAATTTGAACCCGGGAGGTGGAGGTTGCAGTGAGCTGAGATCGCACCACTGCACTCCAGCCTGGTGACAGAGTGAGACTCCGTCTCAAAAAAAGACAAGAGGTAAAACACCAATTGCTGGTGAGAATATGAAGCAACAGGAACTCCCTCCCCTCCACTTCACTCCTCTCCCCTCCCTTCCCCTCCCCTCCCATCCCCTCCATCCTGCCTTCCTTCCTTTATTCCTTCTGTACCTCCTTTCATCCTTTTCTTTCCTTAAATCGACTTAAAAATTAAATATACTTATGTAAAACATAATGTTTTGAAATATGTGTACATTATGGAATGGCTAAATCAAGCTAATTAACCTATATGTCATCTCACATACACTTATCTTTTGTGGTGATGTATTAGTCTGCTTGTGTTACTATAAAGTAATACCTAAGACTGTGTAATTTATAAAGCAAAAAGGTTGAATTGGCTAGCAGTTCTGCAGGCTGTACGGTAAGCGTGGCGCCAGCATGCGCGTCTAGCCAGGACCTCAGAAAAGTTTTACTCATTGTGGAAAGTGAAGGGGGAGCTGATTAGTAACATGGTGAGAGCAGGAGCAAGAGAGAGAAGGCGAGATCTCAGAGTCTTGTTTTACAACCAGGTCTTAAGTTAATGAACTGAGTCTGAACTCAGTTATCATCAAGAAGATGGTGCTAAGCCATTTGTGAGAGATCCACCCCCATGATTCAGTCACCCCTTACCACACCCCACCTCTAACTCTGGGAATCACACTTCAGCATGAGATTTGGAGGGAAAAATATCCAAACCATATCAAGTGAGAACACTTAAAACTTACTCTCAGCAATTTTCAAAAATATAGTACATTGTTATTGACTGTGAATAGATCTCTTATTCTTCCTAATTGAAATTTTTTATCCTTTTAACGGGATCTCCCCACCTCACCCCACCCCCTAGTTCCTAGTAATTACCATTCTACTCACTATTTCTAGGAGTTCAACTTTTTAAAATTCTGCATATCAATGAGATCATTAAGTATTTGTCTTTCTGTGCCTGGCTTATTCCACTGAATGTAATTGGTGAATTTCCAACTGTTATTACACATACACTTTGGAAGACAGTTCATCACTTTCTTACAAAGCTAAATAAAGCCTTCATATATGATGCAGTGATTGTGCTCCTTGGTATTTACCCAACTGATCTGAAAACTTATGTGCACATATAAACCTGCAAACAAGCTTATAACAGTTTTACTCATAAATCATCCCAAACTGAAAGAGGTACTTAAATAAGTGAATGCATAACAAAGCAGTGGTACATGCATACAATATTGTTCAATGATAAAGATAAATGAGCTCTTAAGCCGTGGAATGACATGAACAAATCTGTTTTGTTTCTACTGTGTTAGGATTTATTGTTAGGTTTATTTTTCCCGAATTTTCAAAATTAAATTTTGTTTTAAAAAAATATTTAATTTTTGATTTTTGTGGGTACATAGTAGGTGTATATATTTATAGGATACATGAAATGTTTTGATAGAGGCATGCAGTGCATAATAATCACATCGTGGACAATGGAGGTATCCATTTCCTCAAGCATTTATCCTTTGTGTTACAAATAATCCAATTATAGTTATTTTAAAATGTACAATTAAGTTGTACATATATGACTATATCATTCAGTGAATTGTTTCATATATTTATAATGCAGTTATATTTTTTGCCAAGTTCTGCAAATGTACAAATAAAGTTGCACATTTATTATTGATTATAGTCACCCTGTTGTGCAACCATATAGATGATCTTATTCATTCTTTCTGTTTTTTTGTAACCATTAACCATCCCCACCTCCCCTCCATCACTCTACTACCCTTCCCAGACTCTAGTAACCATCTTTCTACTCTCCATGTCCATGAGTTTAATTGTTTTGATTTTTAGATCCCACAAATAAGTGAGAACATGTGATGTTTGCCTTTCTGTGCCTGACTTATTTAACTGAACATAATGATCTCCAGTTCCATCCATATTGTTGCAAATGACTGGATCTCATTCTTTTTTATGACTGAATAGCACTTAATTGTGTATATGTACCACTTTTTGTTTATCCATGCACCTGTGGATGGACCCTGAGGTTGCTTCCAATTCTTAGCTATTGTGAACAGTGCTGCAACAAACATAGGCTTGCACATGTCTCTTCAGTATACAAATTTCTTTTCTTCGGGGTATAAGCCAAGGAGTGGAATTGCTGGATCATACAGCCATTCAATTTTTAAATTTTTGAGGAACCTCTAAACTGTTCTCCACAGTGGTTGGACTAACTTACATCCCCACCAACAGTATATGAGGGTTCCTTTTTCTCTACATCCTTGTCAGCATTGGTTATTGCCTGATTTTTGTTTGTTTGTTTGTTTTTGTTTTTTTCAGATATAAGTCATTTTAACTGGGGTGAGATGCGATGTCATTGTAGTTTTGATTTGCATTTCTTTGATGATAAGTGATGTTGAGCACATTTTCATATGCCTGCTTTCTATTTGTATGTCTTGTTTTGAGAAATGTCTATTCAGATCTCTTGCCCATTTTTGATTAATTTATTAGAATTTTTTTTTTCCTATACGGTTGTTTGAGCTCCTTATGTATTCTGGTGATTAATCTCTCATCAGATGGGTAGTTTGCAAATATTTTCCATGGGAAAATATTAGATTCACATTTCTAAGTGAAAGAAGGCTGCCTGAAAAGGTTACATACTATATGATTCCACTTATACAACATCTGGAAAAGATAAAACTATAGAGACATTAAAAAGATCAAGGCTTACCAGAAAATTTGGGAAGGAAGGAGGGTTGACTTGGTGATAAAGGATTTCTTTTTAGGTTTATTAAACTGTTCTGTGTACTATAATTGTTGATATATAATAGTATGCATTTGTCAAAACCCATTGAACTTTATAGCACAAATAATAAAGCTCAATGTATGCAAATTTAAAAAAGTAACTTAGGAAGCTGGTGGCAGCCCATGATAAAATGCAGAATTTGGCAAAAAGTATAACTGCATTATAAATATATGAAACAGCTCACTGAAGGATTTGTGGAAAAGGTGCTGACTAACTTTGGAACCGAGTGGGGTCTATAAAAACAAAGCAAAATAAACTATGCATAAATACTACATGCTGGTTGAAAGAATTGTTTTCCATAGAGATATGAGTTAACATATCTAATTTTATTATACATGTACCCTGGAATTGAACAATTAAATGGATGGCAGGTGGTGTGAGCCAGGTTTGTCACTGTTGATGTGGGAGTTTACACATGAGAAAGGGGAGGTGCCTAGAATGACTTATGTGGTAATAAATTTGAGTTAGAGACATCAGCATAAATTTATGTTTGGCTTAATATATATATGGATGGTTACATAGAAATATGTTTATAGATATGTGAATTCAGAGCGTTCAATATATGCATATATGTTTCTTTGCTCTGTCAGCTAAGAAGGCATAAAAGAAATGACACCCAGTAGCTTAGTTTTTAATACCATTCTCCAATAAAGGAGCAAGAAATACTTGGAGAAATTGCGGATTTTCTGTGGCAGAAAATAACAAGATGAGGTTAGAGTATCTTGTTGTGCTAAAAGGTAGAGAAATACTCAAAAACAAAATAAAACACAGCGATGAAGGTATATATCAAAGGGGCACAGAGCCTACTGAAAGAGCTCCCAAGGGCTACAGCTGAAACAGTTAGAAAAGCAAAATGAAGTTGTGTTGGATTGTAAATACAAAACAGAGTATACTGGAATATAACCCAAAGTATAAAATAAATATAAGTCCATGCTGATAAAAGTAAATAAAGGAATGAATATGTAAGTGGGGGAGTAATGACACATTTTCCATGCAAAGAATTCCAGATTAGCTTTGTGGATCCTCTGCATTCAAGAAGGTAAAGCATGATTATCCACTTCTTAAGAAGGGAAAGTGTGATTATCCACTCCTTAAGTCTGGGCTGTACATGCTGATTTCCTTCCAAAAGAAAAAGTATGGGAAAAGAGGAAAAACATAATGTTATAATGGAGAAAACTGACAAACACAACCTCAGCAAGGTGATCAAGGTTAATATTAATAGTGATAAGCTGTATAGATATGTACCTTTGATATGACATGATAAACATGACACCTTTCGTCACTCATCTCTGGGATTTTCCCCTAAATATCCACAACTCAATCTAATTATAAGAAAACATTAGACCATTCTAGCAAAGGGACATTCTACAAAATACCTGACTGGTATTCCTCAAAACTGTCAAGGTCATCAATAACAAGACAAATTTGTAAAATGGTCACAGCCCAGAGAAACCTAAGGAGGTATGATGACTACATGTAATGATGTATTTTGAATAAAAATCTGAGACAGTAAAAGATACTAGGAAAAACTCTAAGGATATTTAAATAAATAGAAACTCTAGCTAATAATAAAATATCAATGTTGGTTCATTAATGATAACAAATATAGCATAGTAATATAAGATGTTGGCCTTTCCTTTGACTTGTGAAACTGGATCTAAGGCTATCATTCCTTCTTTCCCATATGTCTCTGAGTGCTCCGTTCCTTTAATGGGTCAATACTTTTTTATCCAATTTGGAAGCTTCAGTCTCCATCCAACAGAAAGACATCCAAGTCTCAGTATCCCCTGAGAAAGAAATCCATCTTTTACTGGCCCCTTTGGCTCCCCAAAGTCAGCAACCATCCCCTGTCCCAGAGAAAATACTAACTAAAGTGACAAAGACCATATGGGACACCAGTACTCCAGAAAGGTCATCAGTGCAAAGCCTGTTAAAATAAAACTCAAGCCAGCCATATGCTACCCATGCAAACTCCAATATCCTTGCAGGCAGAAGCCCAACAGAGGGTATGGCCCTTCCTGGAAAAATTTCTACAGCATGAGCTAATTCAGCCCTGCCAATCCCCCTGTAATACTCCAATCCTGCCTGGGGAATACAGCTTTGTTGAAGACCTTAAGGCAGTAAATGTCTCAGTTGTTCCCATTCATCCTATAGTTCCCAACCCCTACACTCTCCACTCCCAAACACCTGGGTGGACTACATTTTATAACATGCCGTATTGAAAGGATGCTTTTTTTGGTAAACTGTTGCATACTGATTCCACCTACATTTTGCCTTAAGTACTAGTCATGCTATCACTATATTATATTTTATTTATGGCCTGATCCACCTAAATAAATACTACAGGGCAAGTAGAGATTGACATTCAGGCAATGTATAATCAGGCAATGTAGTTATACTCTTTTGGTAAAGGGGACCCAAGAGCTGACTCAGTGAGGAATGCTGTCAAATCAGCCTTACCCTTTATAACTTGGTTCCTTCCTTTCTTAGGGCCTGTATTAGCTGTCTTTCTTCTTTTAATCTTTGAACCGCACTGGTTTAACTTTCTGATAAAATTCATGTCTTCTGGACTAAAAGAGTTTTATGCCAAGTGAATGGTCATGCAAGGCTTCCAGCCTGTTCCAGAAACTGCCATCCAAGAGTCATATAGCCCATTCCACTAAGCCACAAGAAATTTCTACTCCTCCTAGGAACAGATACAGGGATTATGTCTTTGCTCAGCAGAAAGTAGCTCCAGAAGAAAAGATCTTCACTCCTTAACAATAAAGAGCATAAAATCTCTCAAGGGGGGAATGAGACAAACAAGTTGGCTGATTTCCTGTTTGAATGTGGTCTGGAGAAAAAGAACAAAAGCCCCTTACTCAAGCTGTAGCTTATTTAATCTCCAGATAATTAGCATCAAAGGCCCAAGAAGCTATTTTTTTCTTTCTTTCTTTTTTTTTTTGGAGACAGAGTCTCGCTCTGTCACCCAGGCTGGAGTGCGATGGCATGATCTCTGCTCACTGCAACCTCCAGCTCCTGGGTTCAAGTGATTCATCTGCCTCAGCCTCCTGAGTAGCTGGGATTATAGGCGCCTGCCATCATGACCAGGTTTTTTTTTTTTTGTATTTTTAGTAGAGACGGGGTTTCGCCATGTTGGCCAGGCTGGTTTTGAACTCCTGACCTCAAGTGATCCGCTGGCCTGGGCCTCCCAAAGTGCTAGTATTACAGGCGTGAGCCACTGTGCCCGTCCCCAAGAAATTATTAACCACATGTATCTGCTTTAGGGGGCTAGAGACATCCATGAGGCCCTATATGTGCAGCTAGGCTTAAGTTTCAACTCATAGTGAACTTTTCCTTATTTTAATAACAAAAACCACGCCCAGGCATAGAAATTTAAAATGCTAATGTTACATGCAATGTGTGTTGAAGCATGTAAAGCCACTATGCAAATACTAGAGAAATCCCTTCTGTACATGCTCTGACATTATCCCTTCCTATAGGAAAGTTTTAAAAAACTAACCCACACTGTCCTTGGAGAGGAGTTCACCTTTTTCCTTTCCTGTTGCTGATTTCCCTTGTGCACAAGCTAAATCAATCTTTCTCTTTTTCTTTGCTGCTATGTCTGGAGACCTTTCCTGATTTCTGTTCCGGGAGATTGCAAGAACCCAGGATGCCCATAGCAGATTAGCCATGTGTTAGTAATTTTTGAAAGTAGGTAATGGGTATTGGTAGTTTATTATATATTCTCTCTACTTCTGTATATATTTCATATGTTTTAACCAAAACAGATTTTTTATTTTTTAAGTGTGAGAAACAATATGTGGAAGAAAATGAAAGAATTACTAGGTATAAGTTAAAAGTCACTGTTGTGAGTTGCAAGGAATGTAGTGCAAATACATTCTGAATTTTACTCTTAAGTTTATCCAATGTTGATTGAGGAAGCTTATGTCCTAAATGGTTTTAGACGTCTAGAAATAAGTGCATTTCTCACATTTAGAATAATTTATGAGGGCAAAGGGAAGTTCAGTCGCCGGAAAACTGAACTGGTTTATAAGCAGTGCATTATAAACCAGTGCATTGAAAACATTTTTGTCCCATAATCATCCATAGTCCTGGTCTGCCTACCAATTTATAATCCACTGAATAAGTTCATGGAAAGGGATGCAAAAAGAGTTTTTGTTTATAAATGAGCCTTAAAGCCTTTCTTTAAAAACAGACATCAATTATTTTTGGTTTCTATTAATGTTCTCTTTCTTATTCACCAATACTTAGATATGTTTATGTATATATCTGTGTATGGAATAAAAATCTTTCTCTGAAAAATTTCTCTGTGCTAAGCAATCATTTTAATTATTGCTTCCTACAATTTTTAAAAGATAGTAGTAAATGCTGCTTAAATTCCAAGTAAATCTATAGAAACCCCTACTGTTGTGAAAATGGTTTGGTCTTCATTTGGTAGTGTGTGACTTGCTTTAGGAAAATGTGTTATGACCAATTCTGACTAGTTGGTATTTCTTCTTTCCCCTTTTTTTTCTGCAACTCTTAGTGTTTTGCAAGAGTGTTAGAGAAAATATGAGCACAGTGAGAGCAAAGGTTGAATTTTTGGCAAACTATGAATAATCAGGATGTCAGCCAGATGATTCCACATTTTGTACTCAAATAATTTGCTTTAAAGTAGATATTTTACTACTTTACTGTTGAGCGGAAGTAAGTTTATTATTGAAAAATTCTCAACTACATTTACTAATTTATTAAAAATACACACTGTATGCTGTATAGTCCTGGAAATATTAAGAACTTAATTCTCTGTCTCAATCACTGGCTTGCTCTAGTTGTCTCTCTATCACTGGAGATATTTACTTCCTGAGTTGGAAGTGATTTTCCCATGCTCACACTGTTAATTAGTAGCAAAAGCAATCTAAAAATTCACTCATCTTTCCACAAAATCTCCAATGTCTCTGTTGAGTTTTGAATATCTTTATTGCACCCTCTTTGCATGATCCCTTTAGAGAACAAGTAACATAAAGAAAATTGTTTTTCCCACTTCAAATGAGTGATTATGTATGTTTTTGCATACCTATGATATTATGTATATGTGTATGTATATGTGTGTATTTGCTTTGCCAAAATATGACAGGGGAGGCAGATGAAAAATGCTGTAAATGAACAAACCCTGGACTCTGAGTAATTGTCAAGTTTACTTACACAGAGTCTATTACATGCAATAGTGATTGAACCATTGGCTAATACCTCTGTCAGTAAGTGATCGCAAAATGGACCTATTTGTGGTTAGAGTTATTTTTTTCTGCCTTAATGAACATCGAAATGTCTTCATTAATTTGTTATGTAACACCATGATCTATTGCCTCTAGGACAAAACCCTAAAAGCTGGCATTCAGTCCTCTCTTGGTCTCTATTTTCAGTATCATCTCATTCTATTCCTCACCATAAACCGTGTTTACTATTTCTTAAACACGTCCTAGCCTTTTATTTCTCTGTTTATGTCAGTTCTAGAAATATCTCACTCCATACTCACTTCTTTCACTGGTAATTCTCATTCTAGCTACCCTTAATGTGTGCAAACTCCATGAAGTTTTCTCTGCCTTCACAAACTCCCCATGATTTCTTCCTTTTTTTGAATCCCTGTAGGAACAGCTCTTATTAGTAAATGTGCAACTTTTGTGACTGTTGGCAAAATGTGGATAATGACGGAAGATTATATATCTCTGTATATAAAAGTCCAAAGTAGAAGCAATATAAATGTTAGTGAATCTAGTAAACAATGGGTAACTTTCCCAGCACACAGTGGTACCTCCTAAAACCCCAATCATTAGTGGATGACAAGAAGGAAGAGGCAAAATCACCAGCCTAGAGCAGTGGTTCCTAAAAGCCTATGGACCATGGATCAGCTAAAGGGACTGCGTCATAATCATTTTGAGGACTTAAATAATTCAGAGCACTGTCCCAGAGGACTTGATGCGGGTTAGTGGATGTGTCCCACAATTTGCAAATGTAGTCAAAAGAACACTGAGGTGGGCATTTGCAGTCATAAAAAGTTGTCATTTTCTGGCTTTAGGCAAAGGTTTCCAACCATAGCTGCATATTACAAACACCTGGGATGCTTTCAAATTAAATGCATGCTGGGCCTCACCTCTAGAGATGCTCATATGATTAGTGTAGACTAGGTCCTGGTATCCGCATTCTTAAAAGCTCCCAAAGTGATTCTAGTGTTCAGCCAGGATTGAGAACTATTGCATAGACATCCTTTTAAATTCAATCCATGAAAATTATTGGAAATGTCTCTCTCTGGCCCCTAATTCAAGTCATTTCCTTTGCCTTCTCTTACCCCACTCTGCCTCCCACCCAAGCCAGGAGATACTTTCTTTTTGCTGGCATGGATTTTTTCCCACTTACTTTTTATGAGTTTGTCTTTTATGGAAATGCCTATTGGAATGAGTTCACCTGGGAGGGCCTCCAGGGCGGGGATAATGGGTGGTGAGGTGTTTACAGCATGATTCATTCCACCATCCTATTTATCTTCTCAATGAGCAAAGTAGCTTACAAAGTCTTTAAAACTGCTTTATGTTACTAAGATAACTAATTCCCTGGGCTTACATAGTAGTGGGAATTAATTCTTTGAGCATGCCTAAAATAGGTCACCATGGAAGGTAGTTTTAAGAACTAAAAGGAAAAATAAATACTTATGAATCATGTTGCCTGTTTCCTGGCAACCCAAGCTCACTTGTTCCCTTAATCCACAACTGCCATTATTTCACTGGAGACCCATGTGCTTTCTTTCCTAATAATTGATCACTTTTTCCAGAATTGAGAGTTGTCATTGGAAGTGATTCAATTCTAGGTCAAAAGCAGGAACAAACTCTTACTTTTTAATCATTCTGTCATCAATTTGAGACCTGAGTGTGATGCATAATTTATTCTCTCAAAATAAAAGAAAACAAAGTATCTATTTTTTTTTTTTAAAAAGTGAGCCAAGAACGTGAAGGGGACTGTTGTCTCCTTACAGGTATGCACAGTTGACAAACACAGGGCCGCTCATCTCTAGAATACCACAGATACATGAGTTTTTAACTTTTAACTTGAGGCAATTGCAGTTGAAAAAAAGAAATAAAGAGGAAATTCTATGCTTTGGCCTTCAATTAATTGAGTTGTCAAGGAACCAAAGGCTGAACCTACTAGTTGTAGAAGGAAAATACAGTTATGTCTCAGAATACAAGGTGTAGGGATGTATACAACCCCCTTTCATGGGAGATTATAATGCAGCTTGTGGTTGGTCTCTTTAAAATTGGCCTCTGTCTAGGGTTGCATTTGCATTCCTATTGCAAGGGCTTTTGATGTGATGTTTATGGATATAACCAATGGGGTGTTGATGATGAACTTGCTTGTAGAGCTCCAGCCTTTCAGCCCCAATTGTCTGGTTGTTATTGCAGTGATATTCTTGAAAGAAGCAATGCCCTTTAATTATTGCAGCACAAAACGAGCACCAGAAAATGTCTGTCTTATTTCAAGGATATGTTTTTAAACTTTAAAGTGTTGTCTGTGAGTTGCTGAGTGCAAAAATAGCCAAAGAGCAGTGTGGTGGACAGTCACTAGGACTACTTCCCATTGCCCCCAGCTCCTGCTTTTAGTGTACATACCCTTATGTGATCCCTGTCCCTTGAGTGTAGGCAGGACCTGTAGTTTTCTTCTAAACTGAAACAATAGCATATGACAAAGGTGATGAGTATCACTCCCCTGGTTGGTTTATGTTACGTAGCAAAGATGATGAGCTATTACTCCCATTACCTCATGTTGCGTAAGATTCCACCTAAGCAGACTGAAACTCTGTGGGGTTCATGAAGTCAGTAGTCATGTTGGAAAAGCTCATGTGTCCAGAAATTGCAGGGGGCCTCTAGGAACTATGTGTGGCCTCTAGGAGTTGAGGATAATCTCCAGCCAAAGAGTCAACAAAAAGCTTGAGCCCATCAGTCATACAACCACAATTAATTTGCCAACAACCTGAAAAAACTTAGAAGCTGATGCCTCCGCAGTCAAGTCTTCAGATGAGAATACAGCTCACCTGACATACTGATTGTAGCCTTGTGAGACCAAAAGCAGAAGGCTGAGTTAAGCCATATCTAGACTTCTGACTTCCACAGAGTGTGAGAAAATAAATGTGTTTTGTTTGAAGCCACTGATTTTGTGGAAATTTATTATGTAGCGATAGAAGACTAATATAAGCAGAGACCCCCTGGAGGCTTTTAAATGAAAAAAGTTGCCTAGCTGGCATTTGCTTATCTGAACCAGGTAATTAAGAAAAACAGCAATTGAAATCTGCAACAATATATGATCCTCTGACTTGACAGTGGAGTCTAATAAAAGGGAGAACTTTCATTCATTCCTACCAGAAACCAAAGGTTGGGGGAGGGGGGCAGTGTGGAAATAAACTTTTCTGTTTTATTCCTACCTGCTCTCACTATAACACTTTGACATTATGCTGTCTTTTTGCTATTTGTTCTCATAAATTTTCATCATAGAGAAAAGAGAGTAATCTTCATTTCTCATCAATGAAAGTATTGTTTCCCATCTGCATTTCTCAAGGATCACTTTAGAAAGGTAACAAAGGGTTTTATTACAGAAGCTGGGCTTCTGGGGCTTGATAATTTATCCATCTTGTTATTCACTGTTCAGTTGTTAGAGCTCAAGGAAGGTACCCCCATCTTTGTAATAGGACAGTGATATAATATAATCCAAATCAGTGGATAGAAAAAAGGGTGCATCCCACATGATGCGGAATTCAATTAAGCACATTGGTTGCTAAAGAAGAAGCTCTGCGTTATTTCATACACATAGTCCAGCTGTTAGAAAGACATTATTCATTGCTTTCTCTGTCCAGTAATATTTTCCTGTTTCACTGCTCTTAAAAAGTAATGTAATTGTTTCTTTATATATTTACTAGGATACTACTAATTTTATTTTCTATTATAATCTGGGAAGTAACTATATAAAAGCTAACAAAAATACTTAAAAGTGTCCATTGATATCAAGGCAGGAAAAAATGTAATTTCATCAAGAATTCTATTTGGATCAGGATCTAGGTTGATTTTTTACCAATTGCATAGAAGTACTTATAGCCTCACAGGGCTGCTTTCCTTTTATACAAAATGAGTAACATTGAAATTTAAATATACTTCTACCAGATGGCCATTGTTCCTCAGTCATAGCCTAAATAATTGTTTCAAAAATAGTAAAATAACATTTTAAAAAAATTGACAGTGATACACATTATTAGCACATACATGTAAGTGGTATGTGAGAGAATGAGTATGTGAAGATTTATCTATCTACACACACACACACACACACACACACACACATCTTTGGGACTTAATTTTATTCAATTGATCTGTACATCTCTTCTTATCCCAGTACTACTGCTTTACAGAGTACTGTAGCTTTGTAGTAAGTTTTGAAATTGGGAAGAGTGACTCCTTGTTCTTTTTCTTTTTCAAGATTGTTTTGGCTATTTTGGGTCCATTGCATTTCCAAATGAATTTTAGGATCAACTAGGGAGTTTCATCCAAAAATGAAGTTGGAATTTCATTAGGGATTGCATTAAATCTGTAGATCAATGTTGGCCATATTGCTATTTTAACAGTATTAAGTCTCCTAAGTCATGAAAACACTCATTTCCATATTCATTTATTTCTTTTAGGCAATACTTGCAGTTTTCAGTGTATACGCCCTGCACTTTTCTTGATAAGTGTATTTCTACTTTGTTCTTTCTAGTGCTATTGTATGTGAAATTATCTTCTTAATTTAATTTTAGGATTATGAATTGCTAGTGTTTAGGAATACGAATGAGTTTTTTTTTTTCTGTTTTGTAAGAGCATTGCTTTTTACAATTGAATTTTCAATATGCATCTTGTATTTTCTAACTTGCTAAACTTGGTCAATAACTCTAAAATTTTTTTGGTGGATTCCTCAGGATTTTGTACATATAAGTTTATGCCATTTGCAAATACAGATAATTTTCTTTTTTCCTTTCCAATATGGATATCTTTTATGTCTTTTTCTTGCCTAATTTCCTGACTAGATCCTCCAGCGACAATGTTAATAGAAATGTTGAGGAAGGACATTTATGCCTTGTTCTCGATCTTGGAGAGATGAGGAACAGAGTTTTCAGTATTTCACCATTTAGTATGAAGTCAGTTGTGTGTTTTCTTTTCTTTGTTTGTTTGTTTGTTTTGAGACAGAGTCTCACTGTATCACCCAGGCTGGAGTGCAGTGGTGTGATCTCGGCTCACTGCAACCTCTGCCTCCTGGGTTCAAGCAATTCTCTTGCCTCAACCTCCTGAGTAGTTGGGACTATAGGCACACACCAGCATGCCCGGCTAATAGTTGTGTGTTTTCAGAGAAAACTTTATCATGTCCTATTTCTAGTTTTTTTTAGTGCTTTTCTCATGAAAATGTGTTAGATTTCATCAAATTATTTTTCTGTGCCTTTTGAGATGTGTGTATTTGACTTTTATTAATAATGTAGATTTTGTCCTTTTTTTTTTTTTAACAAGATGTATTATATTAGTTGACTTTCATATGTGGACTCAACCCTGGATTTCTGAGATGAATTCCACATGGTTATGGTATATGTTATGTGTTTCTTGATTTAGTTTGTTTGTTGAGGATTTTGTGTCAATACTCATGAGAAATATTAATCTGTTGTTTTTCTTTTGAAATCTTTGATGTCTCCCATCAGAGTAACAGTGGCCTCATAATACCTCATAATATGAGTTGAAAAGTGTTTTCTTCTGGTCTAATTGTTGGCAGACTTTGTGCTGATTTTGCTTTAAATGTATGGTAGAATTTACCAGTGAATTTGGTACTGGACCTTTACTTGTGGGAAATTTTTTTTTTTTTTTAATTACTAATTCAATCTCTTGTTACATGTCTATCCCGAATTTCAACTGTTAAAAATCAGTTTTAGTAGTTTGTATATGTATAGGAATTTATCCATTTCATCTGTTATCTAATTGATGACATAAAAAAAGACATAATTCTTTAAAATCCTTTCTTTTTTCTCTAAGGTCAATAGTAATATCTCCTCTTTCATTTCTAATTTTGATTCTCTCTTATTTTCTTGGTTATTCTAGCTAAAAGTTTTGTCAGTTCTGCTAATGTATTTAAAATATTTTGTTATGTCAGTTATCTCTAATTTTTCAATTTCTTGTTTTATTTACTTTCTCTCTAATATTTATTACTTTCTACCTCTATTTGCTTTGGGTATTAGTCTACTTTTCTTTTTCTAGTTTCATAAAATGAAGGAATATGTTATTGATTTGAGAACTTTCTTTTTAAATGTGGTGTTTATGACTATAATTTTCTCTTATAATTTTTATTACTATATTTTTTTCTTATAAATTTCTCAAGGACTGTCTTTGTTGGATCCAAAAAGTTTTAGTATTTTGTGTTTTTGTTTTCATTATCATAAGTTTTCTGATTTTGTTGTGATCTCTTTTTGGACACCTTGCTTATTTAGGAGCGTGTTAACTTCCACATTTTCCTGAATTTTCAAACTTTTCTTACATTATTCACTTCTAAATTTATTCTGTTATGGTAGCAGAGCATACTCTATATGACTTCAATCATTTAAATAGATTGAGACTTATTTTTATCGGCTAACATATACTCTCTCCTTGAGAATGTTACATGTGTACTTGAGAACCATATGTATTCTGTTGTTGAGTGAACTATTCTATAGATACTTGTTAGGTCTAATTGGTTTATAGTTTTCTTAAAGTCTTCTATTTCCTTGATTATCTTTGTCTTGTTCAATATTTACTGCAATTGGGTAATTGAAGTCTCTATTATTATTGAACAGTCTATTGTTTCCTTCAGTTCTGCAGTTCTGCCTATTTTTGGTATACATATTTTGGGGCTCTTTAGTTAGAGGCTTATATGTTTATATATTTATATCTTCTTCTTTTAAAAAAAAAATTTTTTTTGAGACGGAGTTTTACTCTTGTTGCCCAGGCTGGAGTGCAATGGCGTGATCTCAGCTCACTGCAACCTCTGCCTACCGGGTTCAAGGGATTCTCCTGTCTCAGCCTCCCTAGTAGCTGAGATTACAGGTGCATGCCACCATGCCTGGCTTTTTTTTTTTTTTTTTTTTGTATTTTTAGTAGAGACAGGGGTTCATCATATTTAGCATATTTCATAAACAAAAAATTTAGTAAATTTTTTGTATTTTTAGTAGAGACAGGGTTTCATCATATTGGTTGGGCTGGCCTCGAACTTCTGACCTCAGGTGATCTGCCCGCCTCAGCCTCCCAAAGTGTTGGGATTATAGGCATGAGCCACCACGCCCGGCCGTATTTATATCTTTTTAAAGCTTTGATACATTTAATACATTTTAAAGTGCTTTTTAATCTCTAGTAACAAGCTTTGTTTTAGAGTTGATTTGTCTAATATTATTATACCCACTTGTTTACCTTTATTACTATTTCCTGGTATATATTTTGTTATCGTTTTACTTGCAACCTATTTTTGTCTTTGAAGCTAAAGTGTATCTGTCATGGATGGTATATAGTTAAATCATATTTGTTTTTATTTTTTAATCTTTATATCATTCTGTTTACTTCAATTGTAATATTTATTACAGTTAAATGTAATGTATTTACTGATAAGGTATGATTTACATCTTCCATTGGTTATTGTTTTCTATTTGTCACACGTTCTTATTATTCTATTTCTTCATTACTATTTTATTGTGTATTAACTGGATATGTGCTAGTGTATAATTTTATTTTTTTCATTTCTTTGACAATATTATTTTAAAAATTATTTTTATTGGTTGCTCTGAAGGTTGCAATAAACATCATAATTTATGACAACCTACTTTGAATTAATACCAACTTAATGCAATATTTTGCAATTGGATATGCCAAAACTTTACTCCTATATAACCCCATTCCCTCTTCCCCACTTTGTGCTGTTATTGTCATGCACAAAATTATGTATTTGTGCATATAAAAGTATGTATATCAATGCAGTTTTATAATTAGTATTTTATGCAGTTGTTTTTTTAAATAATTGTTTTTAAGAGACAAACAAGTATTAAAACCAAAAATATATTTATAATTTGTTCTTTATATTTATCTTCATAGTTATCTTTAATGCTTCTCTTTAATTTTTCATGTCACTGTCTAGTGTATTTTCATTTAAGCCTTAAGGACTCCCTTAGACAAGGCTTTATGGTAGCTCTGCTATAAAATAAATTTTTCTCAAATTTGTTTATTGCACGGCCTCTTAATTTCACCTTCATATTTAAAGAAGAGTGATATTTGATATAGAAAATTCTTAGTTGGCTGTCTTTTTCTTTTTAGCTGTCTTAATGTCATTTTACTATCTTCTGGTCTCCATGATTTCTGATATTAAATCAGCTGTTAATCTTATTGAAAAATCTTTATGTACACTTGTACATAAAGAAATACTCTTGTGCTGCTTTCTTTCTTTCTTTTTTTTTTTTTTTTGAGACGGAGTCTTGCTCTGTCGCCCAGGCTGGAGTGCAGTTGTGCGATCTGCGCTCACTGCAAGCTCTGCCTCCCGGGTTCACGCCATTCTCCTGCCTCAGCCTCCTGAGTAGCTGAGACTACAGGCGTCCACCACCACACGGGGTTAATTTTTTTTTTTTTTTTAGTAGAGACAGGGTTTCACCGAGTTAGCCAGGATGGTCTCCATCTCCTGACCTTGTGATCCGCCCACCTCAGCCTCCCAAAGTGCTGGGATTACAGGCGTGAGCCACTGCGCCCAGCCTCTTGTGCTGCTTTCAAGATCCTCTCTTTGTCTTTTTACAGTTTAATTATCATATGTCTAAGCATAGTTAGCATTGAGTTATACTACTTGGAATTTGCTGGGCTTCTTGGATGTGTAGGGTAATGTTATTCTTAAACTTTAGTAAAAGTTTAGTCATTATTTCTTTGAAGATTCTTTCCCCTTTTTCTCTCTCTTCTATTCTGGGATTCCGCAGAATGTATATGAGTACTTGCTACACTTGATGATGTCTCACAGGTCTCTAATTATCGCTTCATTTTTCTTCATTCTGTTTTTAAGACTGGATAATCTCAATTAACCTGTCTTCATTTTGCTGATTCTTTATTCTGCTTGTTCAAATCTGCTGTTGTACCCCTCTAGTGATTTTTAAAATGTTTCAGTTATTGTGTTTTTTAACTTTCACTAATTTCTTGAACGACATTTGTGAGCCCTTTATTTTCAGTTTGTGACAATATCAAAACATCCCTGGTCTGTTGACATTTCAGTATTTGATTCAGTATTTTATTAAAGTACATAAAGATTTTTCAATAAGATTAACAGCTGATTTAATATCAGAAATCATGGAGACCAGAAGATAGTAAAATGACATTAAGACAGCTAAAAAGAAAAAGACAGCCAACTAAGAAATTTTATCCGTTAAAAAAGTTGATCTAATTCAGCTAAGCTATTTAAACTGAAATGGAGCTTAGGTTTCCAACGTTGTATTTACATAACAGGGAAGACAGGCTGCCAACTATAAAGGACATCTTGTCACAGAGAGTATCATCAGTGCTCTTTACTGTCTTTACTCCTTTTTCCTTTTTATTTATTTATTTATTTTTTTTTTTAAGACGGAGTCTCGCTCTGTTGCCCAGGCTGGAGTGCAATGGCCGGATCTCAGACCACCGCAAGCTCCGCCTCCCGGGTTCACGTCATTCTCCTGCCTCAGCCTCCCTAGTAGCTGGGACTGCAGGCGCCCGCCACCTCGCCCGGCTAGTTTTTTGTATTTTTTTAGTAGAGACGGGGTTTCACCGTGTTAGCCAGGATGGTCTCGATCTCCTGACCTTGTGATCCGCCCGTCTCGGCCTCCCAAAGTGCTGGGATTATAGGCTTGAGCCACCACGCCCGGCCTACTGCCTTTACTCCTAAGGCGGGTAACTCCACTTTACTCCTGTACTCCCTATTTTTTATTTACTAACTATTAACTTGAAATTAAAGCAACCTGACAACATTACATTTCTCATACAGAATAGCTTTAAAGAAATTCTTGTTCCAGGTTAACCTATTTTTTGAAAATTTAAAATATACAAATAAAAAAAATCAATGGATAGAAAAAAAGAAATACAGTTGTAGGAAATGAAAAAAGTTAAAACTACCTCAGATTATATCACAAAGAGATGATCACTCCTTTTTGTTGTTTGTTTGTTTTTTTTTTTTTGTTTTTTCTTTTTTGAGACGGAGTCTTGCTACGTCGCCCAGACTGGAGTGCAGTGGCCGGATCTCAGCTCACTGCAAGCTCCGCCTCCCGGGTTCACGCCATTCTCCTGCCTCAGCCTCCTGAGTAGCTGGGACTACAGGCGCCCGCCACTTCGCCCGGCTAGTGTTTTTGTATTTTTAGTAGAGACGGGGTTTCACCGTGTTAGCCAGGATGGTCTCGATCTCCTGACCTCGTGATCCGCCTGTCTCGGCCTCCCAAAGTGCTGGGATTACAGGCTTGAGCCACCGCGCCCGGCCTAAGAGATGATCACTCCTAAAACTTTGTCATATATACTTTCTGATTTTTCCCATATATGTACATAAATTTATGTACAATGCATCAAAATACATTATACTGTAACTCATTATTTTGCTTTTAATAGAAAATATATTCTATATGTGACATATTCTTACATTTTTAATGGTTGTGTATTATTCCATTGATATTCCTATGATTTAAAGAATCACAGCTATCAGATCTATAGATGACCCACACTAATCCCAATCATTAGCAACCGTTTGTAACCAATTATGGCAGTAAATTAGCTTCAATATGTATTTGCACATTTGAAAATTTGCCTTGAGAAATTTATATAATTGAAATTGATGGATTTAATGTCTTTTATTAGACCCTTGATATTCTAAATTTCTAAACAACTAAATTTCTAGTATGTTCCTAGAAAATAGCATAGCAATTTATATTCTAAGCAATAGGCTGTGAATACTGATTTCCCTTTTAAACAATACTGGGTGTTCCCACTTTTTTCAATCTTTGCCAATCTTTCTGTTTTACTTTATTAAACAATAATTCTTTGAAAACTAGAGCACCTGTAATTATTTTTATCCATTGCTTTCTTTTAGATGTATTTTTTCCCCAATATTTTTCTATTCATTTTCCTGTAGCATTGGGGGTTATTTTTTCCCTATTAATATGCAAAAACATTTATATATTTAGGATATTTACCCTTTTTTTTCTATACATGTAGTTTGGCCTTTAAGGTTGTATGTTAGTTTTGGATTCTTCAGAGAAACAGAACCAATAGGATGTATATATAGAAAGAGATTTATTTTAAGGAATTAGCTTACATGATTAAGGAGACTGGCAATTCCAAAATCTGTAGGGAGGACTGGCAGGATAGAGATCAGGAAGAGCTGATGTTGCAGCACAAGTGTGAGGAATATCAGCTGGCAGAGTTGCCTCTTGTTAGCAGGGAGGTCAGTCTTTTGTTGTATTCAGTCCTTTGTTGATTGGATGAAACCCACCCGCATCATAGACGGCTATCTACTTTATTAAAATTCCACCAATTTAAAGTTAATCTTATTCAAAAATAACCTCACGAAAATATTCAATACAACGTTTGACCACATATCTGGGTACCATGGCGCAGGCAAATCGATACACAACATTAACCAACGTGTGTTGTTATATTGTTCTGGAGCCTTCTGTCATGTTTTGACTCTATCTGACATGACCCTTCCTGGAAGAAAAATTTTATAAATGATGCTCTCATAATTAACATTCAAATTTTAATCTCTGTGTAATTTACTGAAGCATACGGTGTGAAGTTTAAATAAAATTAGGTGTGTTTGAGAGTGTGTGTGTGTATATGGATATACACACTGTAGATATAGAGAGAGCTATAGATATAGAGAGAGCTATAGATATAGAGAGAGCTATATCTATAGTGTGTATATATAGATATATTTCTATATTTTGCTACATATAGATATTGCTGTCTCTCTATACACACACTATATTTAGTGTATACAGTAATATAAATTTAGGGAATCATAGCTATCAGATCTATAGACTTCCCACACTAATCATGATCGTTAGCAATCATCAGCAACAAATTATGGCAGTAAATTAGCTTCAATATATATTTGTGCATTTAAAAAATTAGTTTGAGAAATTCATAGAATTGAAATTGATGGATCAATGGCAATCTGAAGAATTGATGACAATTCTTGACACTTCAATTGATGGATCAATTTCAATTCTTCACACTTCAATTGATGGATCAATTTCAATTCAATGATATGACAAAAAGACTGTTAAAAGAGAGAAAGAAAGAGAAAGAAAGTTGGGCAATTTATCTTGCATCATGTGATGAATAGAACCCACCCAAAGATGTCTAGACCCTAATCTCCTGAACTTGTGAATATGTTGCCTTATATGGCAAAAGGAGTTTTGTAGATGTGATTAAGCTAAGGATCTTGAGATGGGACATTATTCTAAATTATTTCGCTTTGCTCAATGTAATCATGGTCTTTATAAAAGGGAGGCAAGAGGGGCAAAGTCAGAGAAGGTTGTATTGTAACAGAAGCAGAAGTTGGAATCATGTGCTTTGAAGGTGGTAAAGGAGCTATGAGCCAAGGAATGCCACCCATTTCTAAAAGCTGTGAAAGGCAAGGAAAAGGAAACCTAGCACCCCCAAAATGGGCACTGACCTATGGACACTTGAGTTTAGCTTACTGAGACTGATTGTGGATGTTTAACCTGTAGAACTGTAATGGAATAAATTAATGTTGCTTTAAGCCATAAGGTTTTTTAAAAAATAATTTGTTATAGAAGCACTAGGAAGCTAATACATACCATTTATTGAACAATTTATCATTTTCTTCACTGATCTAATATTCAGCATTTATCATTGCTGTTCCAGGGATAATATTTAGCAAATGACAAACTGATGTATTTTAATCTTAAATCATGTTTCCCTGTAGTTTTCCATCTCCAAGGCCTAACTCCCAAGTTGTTTTTGTTTTTGTTTTTGTTTTTTGTTTGTTTGTTTGTTTTTTGCCTCAAATAAGGAAAAGTAGCTACTTGACTTCTTTAGCAAGACAATCAGTTTGGTAATCAGAGAGACTTCTCCAAAGTTCTTTTGCCTATTACATGCAGGCAAAGTCTTGCTGCTAAATACCAGAACGATATGACACAAAGGCTGTTAAAAGAAGCCAACCCTTTTTAACCCAGCGTGGATTAAAATGATGGAAGAGAGCAGAAAGCAGTAGGAAGGATTCTCCCACATATACCCTTAGCTACCTCTCTGGGAATGAGTGGCTTTCCCTCACACTCTGGGAGAAATTTTTCCACCTAGACCCCTACCTTACAATGTGAGGCCCAAGCAGAGTTAAATGGGAAATGTGTTGCATAGTGAGAAGAGAAAGAATTTAATAGTTTGCCCTCACCAGCCTCCCTAGGGAAGCCTCCGTATATTTGAACACAAAGTTGGGAATCAGTAGATCTGCAACAACGCTCATCACTGTAGTGGTGATCAACCTAGCCAGAAGCTAGAAAGAGAATATGGCCAGCTCCAGAAGGTCTATTTTAATTGTTAATTTAAAAAATCTCTATTATCTTTAATTAACAAATAATAGTTATATGTTTATGAGATATTATGTGATTTTTTTGATGCTAGCTAGATTCAGCAGAGAGAAGGCTGCCTGACTAGGTAGTATCTATGAGATTAGAAAGAACCCACTGAATATGTTCAAGAGCTGAAGGAAAAAAACACCACACATTCATCAGCTACCACCTGGACCAAGCTGCCATATTTCTCATGTGGGTCATTTCAGCCGACTCTTGTTTCCCTGTTTTTACTTTTTGTCCCTGTGTAGTCCATCCTGCATACAGCAGCAAATATTCATTAACCCTCTGCTCAAAACTCTCCAATGGTTTTCCACTTAGAGTAAAACCCAAAGTCCACTTTGATGTAACTGCTATCATCTTTCCTACCTCAATTCCTACCACTTTCCCTGTCAATCATTCTTCTTCAGCTCCCCTGGCCTCCTTTGTTTTTCTTTTAACATGCTAACCACCCTCTCACCTCATGAGCTTTGAGCTTTTCTTTTCCTTTCTTGGAATGCTCTTCTTCCAGGGATATACATGACTCATTTTTTTTTTTTTTTTTTTTCCAGTCTCTGCTCAAACGTTACCCTATTAGACAGTTATTTTCCTATATTCTTTTTCCTGCTTAATTTTTCTTCTTCTCTTATCATCACCTGAAATATGATACGTTTATTTCATTATTTCTGCCTTTTCCACTGAAATATCAGGAGAACCATGCCTGGGCCATGGCAGAGACACAATATATATTTGTTTATTTTAATGAATTAATCACCCATAGCCAACAAAACTGTGGTAGAGTGGTGAGGATATGTCTATTATTTAATATTGAGGAATGAACTATAGTCATTTGGGATATCTCTATTTTTTTAACTCAATTTTTTCTTATCAACTTTAAATGAGGGTGGGCTACATCTGCACACTTCCAAATTATGGCCTTGGACTCAAGATTTTAGAAATATTTCTTCAATTAAGGACAAGAAATAATGAATTATAAAGTTTGACTTTAACCTCAGAAGCTTCTGGTAAAATTTAGATAAGAGGTCATAGAGAAAATAGTTCTGTTGCTTTCATAGAGCAGGAATATTCATGCCATCTTATTCTTAAAAATCTTCCAGAGTTTCTTTTTTTAAAAGTAATGCATGGCTGAACTCTTCTTCTCACATTGTCTTTTTTTGCCTCCAGTAAAATTAAGCACTCTATGAATGAAAATAGATAGAGATAGTAAAGTACATATTTTCCAAGAATATAACATAAACCTGTGAACATTTCTTAGGTCATAGTCATATCCTACCCTCACCCTCAAACATCTGCTGACATGTCACATGAAATGATTAGCTATTTTTTGGTATATTGGAAAAGTCATTATGATTCAGTGATGTAAGTACATCACTATGTACTTACTTATGTAAGTGCTTATGTAAGTACTTACATAAGAACTATGTACTTATGTAAGTACTACGAGGGAAGAGGTTACCAACACAGGATAGTACCATGAGTCCTCTGAATCCCAATCCATTGTCTTGACTCAGAAGATCTTCAAACAACTAATTTCTAAAAATTGTGACTCAACTCTATTAGAATTTAATGGGGACATAGATATAAAGATCAAGTTTTAAGAGAAATACCATATACGACTGTAAGGCAAAGTTACTTAATCTGTTTCTATCTTTGCCCATGAAAATCTCAAAACAGCATAGTTTCTCAAAAGCAGATCAAACTTGAGCCTGAGAAATGTAGACCGGAAGGCTCAGCATGAAATTTTTTATTTTTGTCTAGTTTAAGCTAGAGAACATGTGTGCTAGGATGGAAAGAGTCCTGCTCTAAGAATAAGAGAACCATAGGTTCCATCCAATTGGATCACTGACTAATTGTATGACTTCAAATGCCTGAGGGTTTCAGTTTCTTCATAAGCAAAACAGTGGGGTTGCATAAATGACACTAGGGGCCCATTTCTGACTCTAGCTTATCATAAGGCTGATAAAATTACCAAAAAATCTAACTTCTGATGAAATTTAAAAAATAATTTTGATGTTTGGATATGCTAATTTTAATTGGGGGAAGGGAAGCTGAAGAAGAAACTGAAGAAACCGAATTCATTTGGGATTACTATCTGACCTGTAGTAATAGGGAGATAATTTGGCATTTTGACAAGTAAACAAAATGAACATTTTAGAAAACTCCTTTTGGTCCAAGCATATATGAACTCCAAAGCCCATATTAAATCCTCTCCTTTGGGAGGAACTTTTCCAGATTAAAAATGTAAGAATTCCTCGTGACTCCAAAGCTTCAACCAATTGGATCCAAGCTTTCAAAATATACTCTCCAAATAAAAAAACAAATGACCTAAAACAGTACGTTAAAATACTTTGCCAATATTTTCTCTCCTTTTTTTCCTACTGAAATAGTAAATATGTGAACAAAGAGACTATTTCTCTTTTTTTTTTTCTTTTAAATTTCATCAAGTGACCAGTTTTGAGCTTGTGTTCATAGTTTGGGTATTGAACATTTCATCATTTTATGATGGTGAATAATATATCCTGCAAAATCAGCTTCTTTCTGGTTTTATTCTTTTAACATCAGATTCCTGCTGTTCCATGAATTAATATTAACAGTGTATCTGGGAATATAATGATAAAATGAAAGAATAATGATCATTGACTGATGAATTTATCAGAGTTGGTTTGTTTCACTTAGTTTTAGATTGTCAGCATCTACTCTGCTAAAGGGATTGAATTTCTATTTGTAATACATTAGATTTATCTTTAAAACAAATGAACACTGGAGACTACCAATGTCATAGATGAGCTCCTGCATGCTAACCTTCACACAAAAAAATACATTTTGCCTACAATGTATTCCTTCTCTGACATGTTTAGACAACTTTGTGAACTCCAGATGATCTGGTTCACGACTTTCTTGAGATATAAATGTGTTGGCCCTAACATATAATGTATCCTGCAACCAAGGAGACAAAAATGCTCTGTAATGTTTCATATCAAATTCCACGAAAAAGCCTTTTCAGTTGTCTAGAATGTTATATAGTCTTAATAGAATTCAGTGAAGATTATTTTATGCTTATACAATATTGCTTCAGAACAAGAACGAATGGTACATCTGTGTATAAAAGTTAATTTTTCAAAGGCACGCTTCATTCTAACATCAAATTTAAAATGCCCTTTGAAGAGCCTTTTGAGTCTGAGAAAACAACAAATCAAAAACCCTTTAGTACATAAGGTTTATCTAGGCGCTGTGCAGAAATTTTGGCAAGTTAAAGTCATGGTCCTCTAGAATTAGTGTTTCAGAAGACAGCTCTGCAAAGCTAGAGAGGATGTAAGTCAGGAGATGGCAAATATGTGAAAAGAACCAACTACCAACTGGTTAAAATATGAATAAAGGTTATGCATTTTCCGCTTCATATAGAAAGATTGTTTTAGAGGAGGTATTGTCTGAGGAAAGGAGTCACACCTCCTGGCAATTTATAATAGTAATAGCAGAAAACATTAAGTGGGAGATTAGAGCATTGTTAGGAATGATTTTTCTGTTTCTACAAAACCTTCCTTAGGTAGATCTTTCATGTCATCACATTAAATGTGAAAAGCGTTTAGTATTCATGACAAATGAGCATTTTTTGCTACTTGTGCAAAAACAGAATGTGGATGTTACTTTTAGTTTTCATCACTGCTTTCTGCCTGTGATGAGCAGAGTATTTACCTTTTTCTCATAATCCATTACAACTTTTACTCTCTCTCTCTTTTAGCTTTAAAAAGGTGTTATTCTTTCCAACACTTGCCATAGAGGTGTAGGAAGTGTATGTATTTATGAGGTACACCGTATGTTTTGATACATGCATGCAATGCATAATAGTCACATCATGGAGAACAGGTTATCTATCCCTTCAAGCGTTTACCTTTTATGTTACAAACAATCCAGTTATACTCTTTTAATTATTTTAAGATATACAATTAAGTTGTTATTAACTATAGTCACCCTATTGTGCTATCAAATAGTAATTCATTTTTCCTAACTATATTTTTGTACCCCTCCCACCCTTCCTACAATTCTGTTTTTAAATGTTTAGGGAAATATTTGCATGATTTTTGGCTCTCTTACTAGGTTTTAAGTTCCATCAGGTCAGGAACTGTGACTGTTACGTTCATCATTTCCCTAGCACAGGCAGGTTATCATTAAATATTTCACAGGCAGGTTATCATTAAATATGCTTTGTTAAAAAAATGAGATGAGGAGGAGATTTTTGCTTGATTTGTGAGTATAAGGTACAGATATGGATACTAATTTAGTAAAATTATAATATGCAATTATATTATGATATAAAATTAATTACAAATTTACTTATCTTTTATTTTTTCTTTTTAATTTTTATTTCAATAGTTTTGGGGAAACAGGTGGTTTTTGGTTACATGGATAACTTCTTTAGTGGTGATTTCTGAGATTTTGGTACCCCTGTCACCCAAGCAGTGTATACTGTACCCAATGTGTCATCTTGTATCCCTTTTATCCCTCACCTTCCTCCCACCCTTCCCTGCATGACACCAAAGTCCATTTTATTATTCTCTTGCATCTGTGGCTTCATAGCTTAGCTCCTACTTATAAGTGAGAACATACAATATTCAGTTTTCCATTCCTGATTTACTTCACTTAGCATAATGGTTTCCAACTCCATTCAGGTTGCTGCAAATGCCATTGTTTCATTCTGTTTTATGATTTAGTAATATTTCATTGCATATATCTTTATATATCTACGTATATCACATTTTCTTTATTCACTTGTTGGTTGATGGGCATTTAGGCTGGTTCCATATGTTTGCTGCTATGAACATGAGTTTGCAAGTGTCTTCTTCACACGTTGACTTCTTTTTCTCTGGGTAGATACCCAGTAGTGGGATTACTGGATCAAATGGTAGTTTTACTTTTACATCTTTAAGGAATCTCCATGCTGTTTTCCGTAGTGGTTATTCTAGTTTCCATTCCCACCAGCAGTGTAAAAGTGTTTCCTTTTCACCACATCCATACCAACATCTATTATTTTAATTTTTTTTTGTTATGGCCACTCTTGTGTAGGATCCCTTTGTGGTTTTAATTCGCATTTCCCTGGTAATTAGGGATGTTGAGCATTGTTTCATATATTAGTTGGCCATGTACATATCTTGTTTTGGGAATTGTCTATTCATGTTCGTTGCCCACTTTTTGATGGGATTATTTGTATTTTTTCTTGCTGATTTCTTTGAGTTCCTTGTAGATTCTGGACATTAGTTCTTTTTTTGGATACATAGTTTTTGAATATTTTCTCCCACTCTTCGGGTCGTCTAATTCTGCTGGTTTTTTGTTTGTTTGTTTTCGTTTTGCTGTGCAGAAGCTTTTAAGTTTAATTAGGGCCTATCTATTTTTGTTTTTGTTTCATTTGCTTTTGGGTCCTTAGACATGAACTCTTTGCCTAAGCTGATGTCTAGAAGAGTTTTTCTGATGGTATCTTCTAGAATTTTTATGGTTTCAGGTCTTAGATTTAAGTCTGATCCATCTTGAGTTTTTTCTATAAGGTGAGAGATGAGGATTCAGTTTTATTCTTCTATATGTGGTTTGCCAATTAAAACCAGCACCATTTGTTGAATAGGTCGTCCTTTCCACACTTTACGTTTTAGTTTGCTTCGTCAAAGATCAGTTGGATGTAAGTATTTGGCTTTATTTCTGGGTTCTCTATGCTGTTCCATTGGTCTATGTGCCTATTTTTATGCCAGTACCATACCGCTTTGGTAGCTATAGCCTTGAGTATAGTTTGAAGTGTGATGCCTCCAGATTTGTTCTTTTTACTTAGTCTTGGTTTGGCTGTGCAGGCTTTTGTGTGTGTGTTCCACAGGAATTTTAGGATTGTGTTTTCTACAATTATATATTCAATTGACATAATTTAAATTTTCTTAAATTTTACTAAGACTTGTTTTGTGACCTATCATATGGTCTATCTTGGAGAATGTTCCATGTGCTGATGAAAAGAATGTGTATTCTGCAGTTTTGGGGTAGAATGTTCTGTAAATATATGTTAAGTCCTTTTGTTCTCGGGTATAGTTTAAGTCCATTGTTTCTTTGTTGACTTTCTGTCTTGATGGACTGTCTAGAGCTGTCTGTGGGGCATTGACCTCCCTCGCTGTTATTGTGTTGCCATCTATCTCATTTCTTAGGTCTAGTAGTAATTGTTTTATAAATGTGGAAGCTCTAGTATTATGTGTATATATATATTTAGGATTCTGGTATTTTTCTGTTGGATTAATCCTTTTATTATTGTATCATGTCATCCTCATGTCCCTCTTTGTCTTGTTTTCCCCTATGGTTGCTTTAACATCTGTTTTATCTTATATAAGAATAACTACTCCTGCTTGCTTTTTGGTATGGTTTGACCTGTATTCCTACCCAAATCTCATGTTGAATTATAATTTCCAATATTGGGGCAGGGACCTGGTGGGAGATGACTGAATCATGAGGGTGGTTTCTAATGATTTAGCACCATCCCCCTAGTGCTGTCTGTAGACAGAGTTCTCATGAGACCTGGTTGTTTGAAAATGTGTAGCACTTCCCCCTTCACACTCTGTCTCTCCTGGTCTACCATGGTAAGCTGTCCTTGCTTCCCCTTTGCCTTCCACCATGATTGTTAGTTTCCTGAGGCTTCCCAGTCATGCTTCCTGTACAGCCTTTGGAACTGTGAGTCAATTAAACCTTTTTCTTCATAAATTACCCGGTCTCAGGTAGTTCTTTATAGCTAATATTTTGTTATGGACTAATACACTTTTGGTTTCCATTTGAGTGGATTATCTTTTTCCATTCCTTTACTTTATGTACGTCCTTATGTGTTGGGTGAGTTCTTGAAGACAGAAGATACTTGGTTCAAGATACTTGGTTGGTGGTTTTTTTTATCCATTTTGCCATTCTGTTTTATTTATTTATTTATTTATTTATTTATTTACTTACTTACTTACTTACTTACTTACTTACTTACTTACTTATTTATTTTGAGATGGAATCTTGCTCTGTCACCCAGGCTGGAGTGGTGTGATCTTGACTCACTGGAACCTCCACCTCCCAGATTCAAGTGATTCTCCTGCCTCAGCCCTTCAGTAGCTGGAATTACAGGTGCCTACCATAATGCCTAGCTAATTTTTATATTTTTAGTAGAGACAGGTTTTCACCATGTTGGCTAGGCTGCTCTCGAACTCCTGACCTCAGGTCATCTGCCGACCTCTGCCTCCCAAAGTGCTGGGATTACAGGAATGAGCCCATTTTGTATCTTTTAAGTGAAGCATTTATGCCATCTATATTCAATGTTTGTATTCACATGTAAGGTACTGTTGTATTCATCATACTAGTTTTTCCCTAAATGCCTTGTTTATCATTGTATTATGGTTTTATAAGCCCTGTGAGATTTGTGCTTTAAAAAGGTTCTATTTTGGTGTATTTAAAGGTTTTGTTTCAAGATTTAAGACTCCTTTTAGCATTTCTAGCAGTGCTGGCTTGGTAGTGGCGAATTATCTCAGCATTTGTTTATCTGTAAAATACTTTGTTTCTCCTTCACTTATGAAGCTTAGATTTGGTTGATGCAAAATTCTTGACTGATAATTATTTCGTTTAAGGATGCTAAAGATAGGACCCCAAACCATTCTGGCTTGTAAAGTTTCTGCTAAGTAATCTGCTGTTAATCTGATAGGTTTTCCTTTGTAGATTACCTGATGCTTTTGTCTCACAGCTCTTATGATTTTTTCCTTCTTTAGATAACCTAATGACTCTATGCTTAGGAGACGATCTTTTTGCAACAAATTTCCCATGTGTTCTTTGAGCTTCTTGTATTTGGATGTCTAGATCTCTAGCAAGACCAGGGAAGTTTTCCTCAATTATTTCCTCAAATAAGTTTTCCAAATGTTTAGATTCCTCTTCTTCCTCAGAAATACCAGTTATTCTTAGGTTCAACCATTTAACATAACCCCACATTTCTTGGAGACTTTGTTCATTTTTTCGAATTACTTTCTCTGTTTTTGTCCAATTGGGTTCATTTGAAAGCCTTGTCTTCAAAATCTTAAGTTCTTTTTTCTGCTTGTTCTAGTATATTTTTGAAATTTTGCAGTGCAGTTTGTATTTCTCTAAATCTGTCTTTTATTTCCAGAAGTTGGGATTGTTTTTACTTTATGACATCTATTTCTCTGGAGAATTTTTCATCCATATCCTGTGTTGTTTTTTAAATTTCTTTAAGTTGGTTAACACTTTTCTCCGGTATCTCCTTGAGTAACTTAATAATAAATATTCTTAATTCTTTATCCAGCAATTCAGAAATTTCTTCTTGGTTTGGATCCATTGCTGGAAAGTTAGTGTGATCTTTTGGAGGTGTTATAGAACCTTGTTTTGTCATATTTCCAGAATTACTTTTCTGGTTCCTTCTCATTTGGGTAGACTATTTCAGTGGAAGTCTGGAACTCAAGACCTGCTGTTCAGATTCTTTTGTCCCACAGGGTGATGCCTTGATGTGCTGTTCTCCCCATCCCGCTAAGGATGGGGCTTCCTGAGAGTCAGACTGCAGTGGATGTTAATGTCCTTTGGGGTGTAGCCACCCAGTGGGGCTACCAGGCTCTGGGCTGGTGCTGCGGAATGTGTGCAAAGAGTCCTGTGATGTGATCCTTCTTTACGACTCCGACTCCCAGCAGCAGACACCAGTACCTGTTCTGGTGGAGGTGGTAGGGGAGTGAAGGAGACTCTGTGAGAGTCCTTGGTTGTAGATAAGTTTAATGTGCTCACTTTCTCAATGCTGGTTATGCCAGCAGTAATGTTGTTATGAGGTCCACAGACTCAGGACCACTGGTTAGCCAGGATGTTGAAGGCAGTGGGATTAGCTATGGTTTTCTCTTTCCTGGGAACAGGGTTATTCTGTCATTAGTTGCTATACTGGCCTGAGTTGGTTGGCCTCCAGCCAGAAGGTGGTGATTTCAAGAGAGCACCAGATGGGTTAGTAGTAGGGGGTCTAAGCTTGCCCTAAGTTGGCCAGGGTAGGTATTCTGATTTCTCATGTGATGGGCAAGGCCATAAAGTTCCCAAGAGTTTATGTCCTTTGCTTTCTGCTACCAGGACAGGGAAAGAAATATCGTTAGGTGGGGGCAGGGTTAGGTGGGTCAGGGCTCAGACTCTCCTTGGGTGTTGTTTGCCACAGTTACCGTCGGGGGTTGGGGGTGGTTCTTAGGTCAATGGAATTATGTTCCAGAGGGGATTATGGCTGCCTCTACTTTGTCATATAGTTCACCAGATAAGTGGGGGATAGCTGGCAGTGAAAGACCTCACTAGCTCCCACACAGTTGGTGAGGCCAGTCTCACTCCTGCAGTGCTCCGTTCAGACCTTGCTATAGGGCGTAAGCTTCCCCTGCTGTAACCTTGTGAAATTTTCAGCAGTGTGCTGCTGCTTTCAAATGATCTGTGAATACTTTTGGTTTTCCTATCATGTTCCTGTGGTGGTTCTTGGAGCAAAAGTTTACGGTGTGAATCTCCATACACTGTTCTGTCCATCCAAGTGGGAGCTGCACGTTAGCCCTGTCTCCTATTTGGTGACATCATATGAATTAGAAGGTAAGATCTGACTAAAAACCAAGGCAAAAAATAAATAGTAAAGTCAGGCAGATAGGAAATCCAAATATGAAATGATCAAATACTGCTTTCAAAATAGCTATTATTAATACTTTTATGGTAATAAATGACAAGCTAGGGATTTTAGGCATGGGCCTGGAAACTATTTAAAAATAAGCAATGAGGATTTATAAAATTAATAATCCAAATAGTCAAAAAACACACGAAAAGTTACTTACTTTTGTTAGTGGAAGTTAAAATATAACTGAAGTAACAATTTGCTCACCCATCCAGTTGGCAAAACAGAGAGTGAAAATTTAATTTTCTGGTAGTAGTGCAGAGGAAAAAAGTAGTTTTAAATATTCTTGGCAGGATAGAAATGTTACAGCATTTTAGAGAAATGATCTGGTAATACCTTTGCTGTTTTCAAAATTACATGTCTTTTAAACTAAAGTTTTCACTCCTACAAATATATTTCATTGTAAACAAATAAAAGCATCGGTATTTAAATATATATATATATATCAATGGAAATGAATATTTTGAAAAGGGGATACTTCTTAAATGCACAAAATAGCTAATGTTGTATATTCATATAATTAAATATTGTGAGAATTAATTGAAGTTTGGTATATATTTTTAATTGAAAAAATATATTTTAATTTAAAAAAGCATCAGTATTTAAAGATATATATATATATATATATCAATATTCTAAACAATGGAAATGAATATTTTGAAAAGAGGATACTTTTCAAATGCACAAAATAGCTAATGTTGTCTATTCATATAATTAAATATTGTGAGACTTAATTGAATTCAGCATATATTTTAATTGAAAAAATATATTTTAATTAAAAAAGCATCAGTATTTAAATATATGTGTGTATATATTTTTTCTGGACAATGGAAATGAATATTTTGAAATGGGGTTGCTTTTCAAATGCACAAAATAGCTAATGTTGTCTATTCATATAATTGAATATTGTGAAACTTAATTGAAGTATGGTATATATTTTTAATTGAAAAAATATATAGTACAATTCCATTTTGGAAAATGATCAATTGCTAATATAGCAGACACTTTTAGTGCTCTAACTCAGTGGTCCCCAAACTTTTTGGCATCATGGACTGGTTTCACATAAGACAAATTTTCCCATGAATGGGGGTAGGGAGATGGTTTTGGGCTGAAACTGTTCCACTCTGGATCCCTCACATGTGCAGTTCACAATAGGGTTTGTGCTCCTATGAGAATCTAATGCTGCTGCTGATCCGAGGCAGAGCTCAGGTGGTAACGCTCACTCACCCACCACTCACCTCCTGCTGTACAGTTTGGTTTCTGGAAGGCCATAGACCAGTACTGTGGGCTTGGGGAATGCTTGCTCTAACCGACGTCCGTTCACAAACACCCTGTCCATCCTCAGCCCCCAAGCCCCACACATTCTAATGTAAATGTGAATTTATTGAGATATCCACTCACTTCTGCATGGTCATGGAATTAAAGAAAATAATTCCATTCCTAACTCAGGGAATAAATAGTAATTGGTTTAGGCTAAGCATGATGGTTCCATCTTATCTCTTCAGCAAGTCATAGGCTAAGGGGAAATAAAGGAAGTCTCCTGGAGCTTCTTGGAAAGAGTTTTCTCACTGAATTGAGAAAGTGAGAGAGAATGTTCCTCCTGTTGATTGCTGTCACGCACGTGTGCATCATTCGGAGCCATAGCAACATTGTGTGCTGTGACCCATGAGTAGGGTCAATTGTACACACTGAGGAGAGCAGATGAAAGAGTATCGATTCTGAATTAGTCAATTATGATACCACTTTACCTCTTAACTTCTTTCTATTTGAAAGAATTAATTTACTATATTGCTTTAGCTAGCTCACTCAGAATCTTCTGTTTTACAGTTGACTATATCTTAAATGATAAACTTACACACACACACACACACACACACACACACCTTTGTGTGACCATGTGTCCAGCCTGAAGACAAGACCAGATCAACCTGAAGACAAAATTCTTGTCATATTTTTATGTTGCTCTTTGAACCAAAGCCTTATTTGGAAGCTATTTATCTGGGAAAATAACTGGGGGTAAAATACGTATTCCCCAAAACACCTTTCCCTAAAGATTTCTATTTTGAATATATGTATTATCTGTCCAAAGAGCCATCTCAGTGTTAAGTATAGGATGCCTTTACTGTTTTTCTTCCTCAGAGTAATAAAACTGTTAGCAGCCACAACAAAGACTATGCATAATGTTTGGTAAAATGGTAAGCTGTGAGTTAAAGAAGAAACAATCATAATTTGTTAATTTTCCTAAAATGCATTTAAAAATCCTTTCACATTAATCTCTGTGATTCATAAAGAAGGGAGCCAGGCTAGCAAAGTGTAAATGATTGAAAATGATGCTGGTGGCCTTCTGCAAAATCTGATTGCAGCTTTGATGATTGATAGCTTGCCATTAGCACAGAGGGGGAAAAAGCCTAGAAATTGAACCAAGTAAATCAAGCAAAATCTTTCTAGTTTATAGGGAACACTTAGAAATGATTCAAAAATGTTTTAACCAAGATTTCATTTTCTGTAAATATATGTTGCCTTCGAATATGAAGCATTCATTTCAGTGACTTTTCCCTGAACTGTGCTTTAATCTTGTCTTCAAGAAAGTTCAGCTTGCCCTGCCACCTTCCCTGGGATTCAAGGCTGGTGTGATTTACTTAAGTGACAGTGTGCGACTCTATTCGTATTTCTTTTCTCATTTGGCAGCTTCTAAAGGATGCATGTTGCTGTTGCTGGGCAGACATGGACATTGGAAAACTCAAAAGTGAGAAAAGTAAGGAATCTGCTCTTTGCTTGGAAACTTTCCTGCATTTGCTAAATTTCCCATGGCAATTTGACCTATAGAACAAGGTGTGACAGATCATTAGCTTTAGGTTTAGTGCAATATTTATATATTCAGGCCTCTCCCTAACATCAGGTACCAGAAAAGACAATTCGTAAGTACATCACATCTACATAGGAGTATTTCCAAGACGGTTTAAGCAGATAATTACAACCATGCTACAGTTTACTATCAATTGACATATTACACAGGCCATATTGTTGCAAACTTCCAATAACTGATCAAGTTACATATAGTTATGGAGAAAATGTATACATATTTGTATACCATCATTGCATGCATATAACATATTTAATACAGCTTAAAAGTATTGAGTAGCCCACCATGTCTTTATTAGCTAAACATATCTTTACAAGCAATGTTGGTAAATCTTTACTGACATTTACTGTATGGGAACACCATAAGAACTTACTACAAGTCATTGTTACTGAGAGTTTACTATGTGCCAACGTTGTAGAGTCAATTTGTACTGAGCACCAAGTGTATAAGACTGTAAACTCTTTGAAGGTAGAGGCCATGTCTTTGTCTTGAGAGTTTAACAAAATGCACAGTACAGAGCAGTTATCCTTCTTGCAAACACAGTTTTTTTTATAAGTACACATATTAAACTATACAATTTTTGCTTAACTCTTCCACTTCCTTCTTCAAAAAAGCAAACCATAAAATTGGTGTTTTTATTGATCTTATTTTACAGAAATTTAAACTGAGACCCCGGGATGATTTTTTAACCTTCCATGAATACACAACTGAATCATGTCTTAAAGTAGCATTTTCAAGATAATTTGAGAATGTGAGGGCATAGAGAGTCCCTGGGAAATTTTAGAGGAGTGATGTGGCCAATAGAAAAAATGTTCTAAGAATTTACTTTGTGATTGAGTTGATGAACTTTTTTGACCTCCAAGATGCTCTCTTAGTTAAACCATCATTCAAGTCATTGGAATGGTTCTGTATTAGTTTTCTATTGCTGCAAAACAAATGACCAAAAAACTTGGTGGCTTAAAACAACAGAAGTTTATGATCTTACATTTCTAAAGGTCAAAAGAACAAAATGGGTTTCACTAAGCTGATATCAAAGTGTTAAGAGAGCTGTATTCCTTGTAGGGTCTCTAGAAAAGAGTCTGTCTCCTTAGTTTTTCTGGCTTCCAGAGGTTGCCCACACTCTTTGGCTCATGACTCCGCTTCCATCTTCAAAAACAGCAATGGCCAGTGGAATGTTTCTCACATAGCAGCACTCTGACTATACTTTTGTCATCACATCTCCTTCTGTGACTCTTCCTATCTCTTTCATTTATAAGGACTCTCAGCATTACATAGGACCACCCAGATAATCCAGGAAACTCTCTTGTTTCAAGATCTTTAGCTTAATTACATTTATAAATCTATTTTGCTATGTAAGATCACATTCAGAGGTACCAGGGATTAAGACATGGATATCAGCTGGGCATGGTGGCTCACACCTATAATCCTAGCACTTTAGGGGACTGAGGCAGGTGGATCACATGAGGTCAGGAGTTTGAGACCAGCCTGGCCAACATGGTGAAACCCCATTTCTACTAAAAATACAAAAATTAGCTGGGTGTGGTGGCATACACTTGTAATTCCAGCTACTGGAGAGGCTGAGGCAGTGGAATCGCTTGAACCTGGAGGCAGAGGTGGCATTGAGCTGAGATCGCGCCACTGCACTCCAGCCTGGGGGACAGAACAAGACTCCATCTCAAAAAAGAAAAAAAAAAAAAAAAAAGACATGGATATCTTTGGGAGTCCATTATTCTACCTACTGCATGGTCTATACAGAGAATAGAAAGAAAAAAATTTGGGAAAACATTTCAGAAGTTTTATTTAGGAACATTCCTCAACAGGTAAGTCTATCAGCACCATTCATCTAATGCAACACACTGAGATTGTTTAGTGAGACATGTTTTGAGTCAAATCAAATGCTATTTTACAGGTATAATTTTGCCTTCATTTGGGATTTTGGACTACTGTGAAAGATATAAACAACTTATGTAGGTTCACTTTGTCATGGATTTGTGAAAATAACTAAGGAAGAACAGTTACGTGTATTTGATTTCATATATAAAAGCATTCAAACTTCTAAAATTGATAAAAGGGAGTAGAGCTCCATTTCCTTCTCTTTGGAAGGAAGCACTCAGAGGTACATCCATATTTGTGGTTAGATCTTTACTGCCATTCACATAATCTTGGTTTCCCTATAAGAATCTTTGTGGGGCACTACAACTGGACTGGTGATTATATTCATTTAATCACCTTGTAGGCAATATTTTAATCTGCCAAATCAGACTCCATCTAAGTCAGATTATTTTTTTGTAACATAACTTTAATTATGTTTTTTTTTTGGCTCTAATTCCTCATTCAATTTCCATTGTGTACAGGCTTACTTAGGCTTGTATTCAAAATTCTCCTCAGGCTGCTTCCAGGTAAATATTTAAACTTTCACTACTCTTTTAAAGGAGCTCTTGTTTTTCTTTATTTTATGTTTCTTTCTCCAAAGGTGCTAGGATTCTCTGCAGATCCTCTTGGGCAAAAGGCAAGCTAGTGGGAAGATCTCTGGATTTTCTTCTCCAGCTTCAATCAGAGTGCCTCCAATTTATCTGGTGTATGCATTGGATTTCACTGCAAGGTTATTGTTTTTTAAAAAAAGTTTCTGTAGGCTGGCATGGTGGCTCATGCCTGTATTCCTGGCACTTTGGGAGGCTGAGGCAGGATGATTGCTTGGGCTCAGGAGTTTGAGACCAGTCTGGGCAACACAGGAAGATCCCCATCTCTGAATTTTTTTTTTTTTTTTTTTTTTTTTAATTAGCCAGGTGTGGTGGCATGTGCCTGTGGTCCAGCTACTCTGGAGGCTGACATAGAAGGATTGCTTGATTTCCAGGAGGTCAAGGCTGCAGTGAGGTATGGTCATACCACTGCACTCCAGCCTGGGTGACAGAGTGAGACCTTGTCTTAAAAAAGAAAACAAAACCAAAGTTTCTATAAATGTGATGGAATTAAGATGGCTGTTCTCTGTGAACAGTGTATGTAGCCAAATGATATCCTTTACTGGAAACCAAACATCTCTCACATTCTAGCTTCTCACCTTTTGCTTCTGCCCCTTCCTAGGTTATTATTTCCTATCCAGATACTCCATCCTTAAGGGCCAGCTCAGGTTTTATCTTCTGTGGGAGACTGTTCCTAATCACTTCAGCACAGAGTCATCGCTCTGGAAGGCTAAATATCTCGTTTAATCATATCTTTACTGTCTAGTTCATTTTTATTAAGGAATGGCGTGTAGTGCATTTTACAGAAATTTAAACTGAGACCTGGAGATGGTTTTTACCTCTAGTGGGTATACAGTACACGGTACATGATGGAAAGAAGGAAGACAGGAAGGAGGAATGGTAGACAGAAAGAAAGAAAGGAATTTGATATTGCCTGCATATTTGATATTGAAACATATTGTAGTGTCACTGATCTTTTTTTTTTTTTTTTTTTTTTTACTTGTTGAACTTTGTAAATGTAAATACAAATCTACCCAATTACTTTAAAGGGAAGAGAAGACTGCAGGTTTAACATTTATCAAATGCTACATGACATTCTAGGTATATTATATGATTATACTTTTTAATCTTCACAGGAATCTTATGAAGTTTTGCCAAAGAAGCTGAGAAAATTAGGCAACATTCCCCATGTCACATAACACTAGTGGGGCTGGACTGATACCTCAGAGTACACTGTACACATTTCTTCAGCCTCTCTGGAAGCTAGTCACTGCTTTCTAAATGTCACAGACTACCTGGCAAGAAGCAAATACTCATTTCATATTTTATGAATAAATAAATGAATTGCCAAATGATTTATTGAAGAAGGATGGCATTAATATTTTTAATTATACTACTACACTTCTGCAGTGTTGCTATTACCACCTCTATTTCTACTGTCATTGCTGGTAAGAGCCCAGATACTACAGCCGTTGCTTTGGTTTCAGTTGTATTCCTACCACATTCCAGCTGTATATTCACAGTCAAGTTTCTCCATCATCTTCCCTGCCTCTGTCTTTTCATTTGTTGCAGGAGGAAAATAATTGCAGTTATTTTATAGGGTTATTACAAGAATTCAATGCATTTAGCCTAGTTTTTAATCCGTATTAAGACTAATATTTTTTGGAACTAAGTACTACCGCAAACTCCATCAATGTTTATTGGGTATTTAATAAATGTAAAGCATTTGTGTTAGCATTCTCCTTTTAAACCTTTTAACAGCCTGTAAAATAGGTACTGTTACTGTTTTCTCTTATAGATGACAAAACTGAAGCTTAGAATAGAAATTACTTGCCTAAGATCGCTCCACTAGCAAATGACAGAGCTGAACTCAAACCCAGGTCTGCTTGATTTCCATAGCCTAAATTAGTAAGACCAAACTGAAAATGTTGGCCTTTAAAAAAAAAATTCAATAGTTTTAGGGGTACAAGTAGTTTTTGGTTACATGAAAGAATTGTATGGTGGTGAAGTCTGGGATTTTAGTGTGCCTGTCATCCAAATAGCGTATATTGTACCCAATACCAATAGGTAATTTTTCATCCCTCACTCTCTTCAGACCCTCCTCCACATTTGGAGTCTCCAATATCAATTATACCACTCTGTATTGTACTCATAGCTTAGCTCTCACTTAAACATACAGTATTGAGAACATATACCATTTGGTTTTCTGTTCCTGAGGTACTTCGCTAAAGATAATTACCTTCAGGGCTGGGCGTGGTGACTCATGCCTGTAATCCCAGCACTTTGGGAGGCCGAGGCAGGTGGATCACAAGGTCAGGAGATCAAGACCATCCTGGCTAACACGGTGAAACCCCATCTCTACTAAGGGAGGCCGAGGTGGGCGGATCACGAGATCAGGAGATCGAGACCATCCTGGCAAACACGTTGAAACCCCATCTCTATTAAAAATACAAAAAAATTAGCTGGGCGTGGTGGCAGGCACCTGTAGTCCCAACTACTTGGGAGGCTGAGGCAGGAGAATGGCTTGAACCTGGGAGGCAGAGCTTGCAGTGAGCCGAGATCTCACCACTGCACTCCACCCTGGGTGACAGAACAAGAAGACTCTGTCTCAAGAAAAAAAAAAAAAAGATAATGGCCTTCAGTTTCATTCAAGTTGATGCAAATGACATTTTTGTTCTTTTTTATGGCCAAGTAGTATTCCATGGTGTATTAGTCCATTTTCATACTGGTAACAAAGACATACTTGAGACAGGGAAGAAAAAGAGGTTTAATTGGATCTACAGTTCTACATTGTCTAGGGAGGCCTCAGAATCATGGTGGGAGGCAAAAGGTACTTCTTACATGGCAGCTACAAGATAAAATGAGGAAGAAGCATAAGCGGAAGGCCTTGATAAACCCATCAGATTTCTTGGGACTTATTCACTATCATGAGGATAGCACCAGAAACACCAGTCTCCGTGATTCAATTACCGCCCCTGGGTTCCTCCCACAACACATGGGAATTCTGGGAGATACAATTAAAGATGAGATATGGGTGTAGACACAGCCAAACTATCACGTCGTATAGGTATAGCATATTTTAAAACATCCATTCATTGAATGATGAGCACTTCAGTTGTTTCCATATCTTTGCAATTGTGAATTGTGCTACAATAAACATACATGTGCATGTGTCTTTTTCTTTTTTTTTTTTTTTTTTGAGACGGAGTCTCGCTCTATCGCCCAGGCTGGAGTGCAGTGGCCGGATCTCAGCTCACTGCAAGCTCCGCCTCCCGGGTTTACGCCATTCTCCTGTCTCAGCCTCCCGAGTAGCTGGGACTACAGGCGCCCGCCACCTCGCCCGGCTAGTTTTTTGTATTTTTTTTAGTAGAGACGGGGTTTCATTGTGTTGGCCAGGATGGTCTCGATCTCCTGACCTTGTGATCCGCCCGTCTCGGCCTCCCAAAGTGCTGGGATTACAGGCTTGAGCCACCGCGCCCGGCCTGCATGTGTCTTTTTCATATACTGACTTACTTCCTTTGGGTAGATACCCAGTTGCTGAATTGAATGGTAGATTTACTTTAACTCTGTGAAAAATCTCCATAACGTTTTCCATAGAGGTTGTGCTAAATTCCCACCAACAGGAAAATATTGGCCTTTATCTGGTCTGCTATGGTTTGGCTTTTCTTGTTATTGCCTCTGTATATAGAACCTCTCCCAATACATGTTTTGGATGGCAAGTCCCTTGTGTTATATTCATTATTGTCCTGATTCATTCCTTATTTATCTATATTCAGTGGGTAACTCTATGATTCTTCTACTTTGTTGGAGATTAATGTCAGATATGGAGTTCCATTAATTTGGGAAGGCAGTTGAGTGTTACAATTGTAATCGATTCTCATTCATTTTGTTGGTACCAGTTGTTACACACACACACACACACACACACACACACACACACACACACACAGATTTTTCTCCTCTAGGTTCACAGAGAAAATTATCTGTTGTGAAAATGGGATGACATCAGTCAGAGGCAGCATCATGGATTTCTTTTAAGTATTCTCATGACTCAGGGGATGTCCTTCTCTAAAATAATGTTCCCAGGAGACTCCCATTTAATTTTTCCTCATAAAAGCAACTTACAATAAGCAATATTTAGTGGGGCTATGTGCCAAATATGTTAATTTACTGCCCAGAAAATGCTCAGACCAAAACAGGCTGATCTCCACTACTCTGGGACACTGTGGTCTCCTTAGGATGTACCCAGCGAGCTGGGCACAAAGTAAAATATCTGATTTAGGAGGCTTGTTCTTTCAGAGCTACAGCAGTAAACTCTGTCACCTTTCTTTATCTCTTTTCTACAGGGTAAAGATATAACTCATTGACTTTGTTCTGCGGTATCCCAAGGCAATTAGGCAGTTGTTTTTGTAGCAGTGCCTATTGTATGCTATTTATTCACCATATATGTATTTAGCTTTTTCCACGAATACAGTGCTAGGAGTTTGCAATTCACTAAAATACATGTTTTCAAGGGGATTGGAATTCAGTAATACCAGATACAATACTACATGACTTACCATAAATTTTCTTACTTAATTCTCATAGTAGTCCCAAGAGAAGCAAATTATTATTTCAATTTCTATATATGAGCAGTAAAAGGCTCTGAGAAATTTGCTAACTGATATTTGAATTGAGAATTATATAATTCTGAGACCCATCCACATTATACTGTATTACTTTCTCTGCCAATCACCACTGCAGTATGTCTCTGGGACCTATTGGTGGCATAGTGCTTAAGATTGCAACTTTGACATCAGACAGATCTTAGTTCAGGCACCAGCTCTTTTAAGTTTTATGACCTTGTGTGTATGTGCATACATGCACATATACATGCACAATGATAATAATTTACCTATATTATAGGGTTGCCCTGTGGATCAAATAAGATATTGCATTAAACCTACTGAAAACCTAGCCTTTTAAAATGGTAGCTGCCATTATATCATTAGTAAAGGGAGTTTCCGTCTGACTGTCTTGGTTAGAGTACCTGGTATTCAGTATAACTTTATTCTCCTACAGAAATAAGAAAAAGATATTGAATCAGCTGTGGATAAAACAGAATTTTGTCAGCTAGGCAACCATCATTAACACTAACGAGTAAGCCCATCCTTTCCTCCTAAGACTTTCCAGTTTTTTATTTCTTTCACAGAATGATCCTTTTGAAAGCAGCAAGAATGCAAGGAATGTACATTTTCATCATTTATAGCTAGCTGATATTTGGACTAATTTTTGAAAATTCAGTGTCAAACAACAAAAGATAGGAGAAGTCTCATTATAATGCTATGCGTTCATTTAAATGAAGTGTGTCATGAGGGACCTAATAGGAAAATGCACAGTCTTTTTGTCTTTATGTGACTTTGTGGCTCATTTGCCCAAGGAAAGAGGAAGCATCACCCCAATAATATTCCTAAGGATCTTAAATGAGCATAGGGCCAATTTTGACATTTTTCCCCCGATCCACAAATATATTTTTATGACTTGGAGGCTAGCTATGGCATACAAGTATTCACTCACTGCTTCGTTCGGCAAATATTTATTGTGTCCTTCTCTGTGGTACCTCCCATCACATGGAGATTATACTGTTCGGCGATCCCTTCTCTCATGTCTGCCACTCAGCATGTCACATTTGCAGTTACCTATCATATGCTTATGATGTATATTTGAGTAGTATAAGGTTAAAATATTACTATAATTCTCAGAAAAATAAAGGTATATGAAAAAAACAGCAAAGGACAGTACAAAAAGTGATCACTGCTTTGTACTGGTGAGGTTCTGGGGAATTTTTGGTGTGTGTGTTTGCTTGTGTTTGTGAATATGCATATATGTGTACGTTCCATGATCTCTAATATTATTAAACCTCATGAAACATATTTTTGTCTCTGGGAAGATTCCTAAAGTCATCTTTGACTGAGCTTCTACGGACTCTGCTTTGTATTTATGATGCTTTGTATCTTTGTCACTTAGCCTTCATTACTCATTATTCTTTATGTTCATTCTTCCCTCACACACTAGGTGATTTAATTCGGACCGGTGGCTTTAAATACCATGCATTGCTGATGAAGCCCCCGCTTTATCTCTAGCCCTGGCCTCTCTCTTGAGCTGCCCACATGAAAATCCAGGTGCCCTCTTGATGTCTATTGAGCATCTAATAGGCATGGCAAGAGTGACATGCCCCAAGCGGAACTTCTGATACCTCCCCCACAGACAGGCAGGAATTAAAAGAATTCCTCTTTCTGGATAATTGCAAGCACTACTTTTAAATGAATTGTTGAAATAAAAAACAAATAGTGAGTTTTCCTCCATCCTCCTCTTTCTTTTTTACCATATATGTAATCAGCAAATTCTCTCAGCTTTATTTTCCAAACATATCCCCAATCTGACCACTTCTACTTTCCATCCTACTCCAAGCTGCCGTCCTTTCTGGGCTGGCCAGTGGTGCTGATCTCTGATCTGGTTTCCGTGTTTCTTTCCTCGCCTTTCTCACATCAATTCTCCACACAGCATCCAGAGTGACATTTTAAAAATGCACATCAGAGTATGCCACTGATCTGCTCAGAACTGTTCAATGAGCTTCCATCATATTCAGAATGAAATCCTTACTGTGACTGAAAAAGGCTGTTTCTTATTTGTCACAGGTTACCTCTTTGACCCAATCTTCTTCCACCCTTCTTTTCTCTCTCATTGCTTCAGCCACACTGGCTTTCCCGTGGTTTCTTGTGCACATCAACTTTATTCCCGACCAGCAGCATGCTGTCCCTCTGCCTGGAATACTATTCCCCTACATCTTCATTTCACTCACCCCTCTTACTTTATTTACCACTTTTTCAAATGTCACTACCTCAGAGAATCCTCATAGGACTCACCTAGCTAGAACTTCCACCTCCTTTGCCCATTATCCACCTACTTTTAGTCATTCTTTATCTTCATCTGAAATTATATATGAATACACACAAATGCACACATGCATATCCATATTAATTTACTATTTGAAGTATCCACAGCATTTTCTTAATATACCTTTCTTATAAAACTCTCTCCTTCTGCAAGTTTGTGAACACCTCAAGATCTGGGACCATATCACAGTCAGGACCTATTGCAGGAATCAGCATAAAATAATTACTCAATAAATGTTTGTCAAATTGAACTGAATCAATATAGTGCCCTTGGCATTTATTATTCATTTACTTGTATAGATTTTTAAATTGACTAAATGATTAAACAGGCCATATTTGCAGACTCATACAAAGCATTAAAATAGTTAAAATAGAAATACAGGCTTAGCTCTCTGCTTTCAGTTAAATGCCAATCCTTATATAACCGTGCCAATCTGGTAACTTTCATATGTAACAACTCTTTGAGGTAGATATAGAGTAAATATTTTTATTCCCAACTTTGAGTTAAGGAAATTAAGAGTCTACATTGATTTTTAATGCCAGACATTATAAAAGCACAAATACATATTAAAGATTAACTAGCTAAATCCACATAGAGATAAATACACTAAACTTAGACTAAGAACAAGTGACAAAATTTTCCAAGTTATTACAGATGCTTAGTGGAATACAAGCCAAAACGATGAAGTATTGGAAATGCTGGAATAAAAAAACATTTTTTTTCCTCATACATGTTCTGGAGTTTTTCCATAAGTCTGTCTTGTCTTTTGTTCTCACCTGGGAAGGTGGCATGCTAACTGGCAGGAGACCTAGTGATGAAAATATTGTGGATCTTTACACATTCCTCAAGGCATCCAGGCTGACATCAAAGAGCAAATTTCAATTAATAGTAGAACTTGGCAGCAATGACAATCCCTTTGGTCCTTTCTCCCCACTGCTCTTCCAGGGTGCCATAGTTCATCATAATATTTAATTATAATTCAACTTGTAATGCACCTGGATGGATATAAGTATGGTTAAAACAGCATATTTTTTTTTTTTTTCAGATGTGTTGTTTACCTCTTTTAATCCACACTGAGTACAGGAATCTTGTCTGAAATAGCCAGGTAGGGTGTCAGTTCAGTTGTGTTATTTATCTTTAATTTATCTGGAAGGGATCTTAGGTTTAGAAATTTATGAAAATAACAGAAAGATGAATTGAGACTGATTGAGGCCATGCTATAGAATAAGCATATACACTTTGTGAGTACTTAGGGAAGAGAAAGGGGTCTAGGACTGAGCCATGGAGCAATGCAATATTTAAAAGCTGAATAGAGGAGAAGCAGTTAGCAAAGCAGGCCAAGAAGCAGCAGCCTCAAAGGAGCCTCAGAGTAGGAGAAAAGCCAGGGAAGTGTGTTGTTCACAGAAGCCAAGAAAACAGAATGTGAATAACCACAATCAGTGCTTTTGAACTGAGTTTAAGATAGTTGAACAGTTTAAGAAAAGAACAGAGACGTAATCAGTGTGCTGGCAATCTGGATGTCATCGATATGAAAAGAAAATAGTCTCAGTGGAGTGGCAGGGACTGAAGTACAATTATAGTGGGTTGATAAGAGAATGCAAGATGATAAGGTGGGAACAGCAACTACAGACCACGTTTAAACAATCTTACAGGAGAAAAGGAAAAAAAAGTGTTGGCAGTGGAGTAAACAGAATCTATATCAGCATAATATAGATAATAATCTATATTAATATGGTTTAATATGGCAACCTTCAATGTTACACAGAGGGATGCCACTATGCATTTTTCTTTTTAATTAAGAGCTGGTAAAAGTGCTTAGCTGAGTAGAGCTGAGAAAAGAGTCTGTGTTTTGATAGAACCTCAGTTTATACTTACTTTCTTCCTCATATCCTATGAGCAAGCACATGGTAGTCAACACTGAACTATTCTTTCCTCATATCATCTTATGAGTTTCAGAAGATTCTTTTTTGTTTTGTTTTTCAGCTTTTTGTTGAATTATTTATTTCAATAGGTTTTTGGGGGAACAGGTATTGTTTGGTTATATGAATAATTACATAAATTGAAATAAGTGATTTTGATTTTGAGAAGATTCTTGACACTGTTTATTTATTTACACAATGTTAACTTTAAGACTTGGGAATGCCTTTGTTTCAAAATTACAAAAAGTCCAATGCTTAAGTAAGAGAGCAGACCTCATTATAAGGATATAGGACTTTCTCCTAGAACTGTATGTTGGGAAGTAGAGTGAAGTCCAAGGGTAGTTTGAAACCTGGTACTGTAAGGCTCTCAAGAATCAAAGCAGGTGCATAGAAAGGCCTCTCTTTCTAGACATGTAATTTCAACCTTTTTCGTTTTAGGGGGCATAATTTAAAGGTACTTATTTATCTTTTCAACATCATATTTATTAACCCACCTGCATTTATGTAATGTACTTATTCTGACTGTCCTTCTCTTACCATGGCTGAATGTGTTCTTGCTCCTAGATGAGACCAACCCTCCCCTTTTAGTCTCCTGAATCTATCCTCTTCTGTTCAAGGACCTCATGTCTGCTTTATACAGAATTATTTTTCCAGAATAATCAATTTCTCCTTCTCTGTTGAACAATTCCGCTATCACTGTATCCCCTATTGATATCTCAATATTTCCTGTCTTAAAGTACATTCTGTTGACTCCACTGCCAACACTTTTTTTTTCCTATTCTCCTGTAAGATTCTTTAAACGTAGTCTGTAGTTGCTGTTCCCACCTTATCATCTTGCATTCTCTTATCAACCCACTATAATTGTACTTCAGTCCCTGCCACTCCACTGAGACTATTCTCTTTTCATATCGATGACATTCACGTTGCCAGCACACTGATTATGTCTCTGTTCTTTTCTTAAACTGTCTTAAACGGTTAAACTATCTTAAACTCAGTTCAAAAGCACTGATTGTGGCTGTTTATTCCATGACTATTCACATTCTGTTTTCTTGGCTTCTGTGGACAGCAGACTTCCCTGGCTTTTCTCCTACTTTGAGGCACCTTTGAGGCTGTTTCTTCTTGGCTTAGTTTGCTAACTGCTTCTCCTCTATTCAGCCTTTAAATATTGCATTGCTCCATGGCTCAGTCCTAGACACCCTTCTCTTCCCTAAGTACTCACTCTTCTAAGGTGAACTCACTCAGCCTCCTGCCTATAAATACCATGCATGTGCCCTTCACCTTCCAGTTCGCTACTCACAACATGACCTCTTCCCACTACTCTGCACCAGTGTATGTAACTACCTACTTACCACATGTTTAGATTTCTCATAGATATCATAGACTTAAGAGATCTGAACTAGAGTTATTTATTTTAATTCTTGTGAGTACATAGTAGGTATATATATGTATAGGTTACATGAGATGTGTCATGCAATGCATAATAATCACCAGGGTAAATGGGTGATTACCCATCACCTCAAGCACCTATCCTTTACATCACAAACAATCCATACTCCTCTAGTTATTTTTAAATTCATAGTTATTTTTAAATGTATATATAATTTTTAAATTTAGTTATTTTTAATTTGATTTTTAATTTTAATTAATTTTAGCTATTTTTAAATTGATACTTTTAGTGATTTTTTAATGTGCAGTTAAATTATTTTGACTATAATCACCCAGTTGTGCTAGCAAATACTAGGTCTTATTCTTTCTATTTTTTTGTAATCATTAACACTACCTACTCCCCCACCCCAACTACCCTGCCCAGCCTGTGGTAACCATCCTTCTACTTTCTATTTCCATGAGTTCAATTGTTTTAATTTTTCGATCCCACAAATAAGTGAGAATAAAGTCACAAATAACATGTGATGTTTGTCTGTCTGTGCCTAGCTTACTTCATTTAACATAATGCAAATGACAGAATCTCATGCTTTTTTATTGCTGAAGAGCACTCCATAATAGCCAAAATTTGGAAGCAATCTAAGTATCCATCAACAGATGAATGGATAAAGAAAATGTAGTACATAAACTAGAATTCTTGACTGCCACTTATTCTCACTCAACTCTTCCTATATTCTTTCTCATTCCAGTGAATGGTAAAAACCACTCACTCAGTTGCAAATGTCAATAAGCTAAGAGCAATCTTTAACCTTATTTTCCCCTCCTCTTACCATATAAGATCCTCTACCAAATTTTTCTTGCCTCTGCTTCCAAAATGCATCAAATATGTACCCACTTCTCTGTCTCTCTGCTCCTACCGCTGTCATTCAAATCACCACCCTATCTTGCCTGGATGTCTTTAACAAATACTTGGCTTTCAGTTTTTTTCAATAGAACCCTTTGTCCATATGCCTTTTATGTTAAATGTTTAAGAAGTTGAAATCAATAACTTGGCTCCCCCTGCTGGAAATAAAACCCTCCAGTGGAACTTAGATTTTCATCTAACTCCTTACTCTGATTTATAAAATTTTATATGACCAGGCCTGTGACCTGTTCTCTGACCTCATTATTTATACCAGATTTTGCTGAATTTATTGTAATCAAGAAAAACAAAATAAAATCACCAGTTCCCCTACCTCCCACCCCTAATACACACACAAATATACCACACTCACATATGTGTAGTGGCTTCTTTCCGTTCCCAACACACCAAGCTTACTCACACTTCAGGGTGTGTCTCAGTCAGCTTGGGTCCCTACACAAAAATCCTATAGACTGGGTGGTTTAAATATGTTTCTCACAGTTTTACAGTCTGGGAAGTCCATCACCTAGGAGCTGATAGATTCTGTGTCTGACGAGAACCCTCTCCTGGTTTTCCGATGGCCACCTTGTTGTATTTTTACATAACAGGGTAAGGGTAACTCTCTGGTATCTTCTTATAAAAGCATTATTCCATTATAAGGGCTCTACCCTGGAACTTATCTAAACCTAATTACCTCCCACCGTTGTCACCTCTAAATATATCACACTGGGGAGCAGGGATTCAACATATATAATTCGGAGGGTACATAAACAGTCAGTCCCTTTCAGGGTCTTTGCACTAGCGTACTGAAGCATACTTTATTTTTGCTTGGGTGCCTTTCTTGTAATTCACTTTTCAACTTTACTACTGTCTTTTGAAACAAGCCTCCTCTGACCATCCAATCCTTTTTTATCATGTTGCCCTGTTTTCATCACCCATAGAACGCTTGTCTCCTGAGACTGAAACAGAACCTGTCTTATAACTGCAAGTGCTTGATAAATATTTGTTGTTGCTGTTTTTGTACAAAGCCTTTGACGTTTTGTAGGGCAGGGACTTACTTATTTTATTTTGTGTTCTAAATAAGTAAAAGAACAACATCCAATTTGATTTGAATTATAGTAATTAAGACACAATACAGAAGTGCAATTAAAAATAAAGCAAGGAGCAAACTGAACCCTAAATTGCATATTTCTGGAGGCAGCATGCAATTAACCAGAATGGAATAAATCTGCTTTGAAGAACGTGGGATGGGAATGAGAATCTATAATGATCGTAGTTCTTTGGATCCTGTTTTTACATTTCGTGAAAAAGAAAAAAAAATTATACTGTCTGATTATCTTTAGTCTTTACTGTCCGTAAACTTCCAAAGCTCTGTAGTAGAATTTTTTTTTTTTTTTTTCTTTGAGACAGACTCTTACTCTGTTGCCCAGGTTGGAGTGCAGTGATGTGATCTTGGCTCACTGCAGCCTCCACCTCCCAGGTTCAAGTGATTCTCCTGCCTCAGTCTCCTGAGTAGCTGCGATTACAGGCATCTGCCACCACACCTGGCTAATTTTTGTATTTTTAGTAGAGACGGGGTTTCATCATGTTGGCCAGGCTGGTCTCAAACTCCTGAACTCAAGTGATCTCCCCGCCCCAGCCTCCCAAAGTGCTGGGATTACAGGCATGAGCCACCACTCCGGGCCTGTGGTAGGTTCTTTACAGGAAGATTGAAACTAGACAAGCACTTTGTCCTTTTATCTCATGCATGACCTTAATAGTAACCTAGGCAAAGAGACATTTTACCACTGAATAATCTGTGGAAATCAACAGGCTATGTAATGAGGAGACTCAGTGAACTATAGTTCTCCGAAGAGTTGCTCTTAGTTTTACACATTGCACTCGTGGGTATATTCTTCAGGAATTCAAAAGACATGCGTATGAGGTGGAAAAGTTAGATGATTTCCATGTCTATGGATTTAAATATCAACCAACTAGTCATTTTTACCAGGAACACAAATGTTTGTGCTGTTTATATTGTCTAGAAGTTATTCACCATTTTTCTAATAATAGCAGTTCAGCTTCTCCTGGGGGAACCCCTCTTTCTCCTACTTTCAGCTTACAGGTTTTCTGTGGAGTCAGCTAAGCCACCACTCCAGGAGCAGACATGCTTCTTAGCCTGGTCAATCAGAATATCCCATGCCCCTGGCTGTGGTAACTGGTTCACTGACAGGCAGATAATCAGAGTCAATACAATGAAATGGGACTGTTGTTGGGATTGCTGACAGAAAAACACTCTTTTCTGTTTCTCCTTCCCTTATCATGACAGAATGGGGACTTAGATCTGTTAGGCCAGAGGTCTCCAACCCTTTTGGCATGAGGGACCGGTTTCGCGGAAGACAATTTTTCCATGGACGGGGGGGGCGAATGGTCTCAGGATGAATCGAATGTATTACATTTATTGTGCACTTTATTTCTACTATTATTATGTTGTAATATATAATGAAGTAATTATACAACTCACCATCATGTAGAATCAGTGGGAGCCTTGAGCTTACTTTCCTGCAACTAGACGGTCCCATTTGGGGGTGATGGGAGACAGTGATAGATTAGCAGGCATTTGGTCCTCATAAGGATTGCGAAACCTAGATCCCGCGCCCATGGAGTTCACAATGGGGTTCGCGCTTCTCTGATAATCTAATGCCTCTGCTGATCTGGCAGGAGGCAGAGCTTGGGCAGTAATGTGAACAATGGTGACGGACTGTAAATATGGATGAAGCTTCACGTACCTGCCTGCCTCTCACCTCCTGCCACGTGGCCTTGTTCCTAACAGGCCACAGGCGGATACTGGTCCATGACCCAGGGATTGGGGACACCTGTGCTAGACCATATTGCTACCCCAAAGAGAGTGTGAGTATAGCCGGTCAGGCCCAGGGGACACAGAGCAATCAGAGTATGACTTATAGTTGGCCCCATTCCTGGCTTTCTTAGTTATGTAAACAAATACATTTCCATTTTGAGTCATATTTTCTGTTATTTGGTGTTGAAAGTGCTTCTTGAGAGATATTCAACTTATGGCTCAGTTTCCTGTTTTCTGAGAGACTGTGTGTGTGTATGTGTGTGTGTGTGGTCATCCTTTCTGCCTTGCCTTGTAGGTTGGGATCCGGGAAAACAGATTTACTGTACTCCTGATTTTGATGGCACAGTTATGTAGACTTGTATTAATCTCTAGTTTTTATTTATGGCTGTCTTATGGTACTGAAAGGGCACAGGATGCCCCCACCCCGTTGCTAAAACTTTGTCCTGCTCTCACAATCATATAGTAAAAATGTTGTAAGTTCCCGTTTTTCTTGTAAGCTCCTGTTTTTCTGTGGCATGGCAGGGTCACAGGATGCGTTTAAGTATTGCCTAGGCCTGTTGTGAAACCTGTCACAATATGATTAACTGCCTTTGTGTGAGACTGCTTTCCCACCTCAGGTTTGCAAAAACAAGCCCTGCCCTGTCCTGTGAACCCCTGATAAACGTCATCAGAGTTTCAAAATTAACGGAAATACCAGAAATGGCGGGAACCAATCATAATCAGCCGAATCGCTTTGTTCAAATATTGGCCAATCATACATCCAGTTTGTACAATGACTCTGTGCCTGTTTACTCCAGACTATATAACACTGTTCGGAGCCCAGTGGGGGAGCTCTCCTGCCTGGCTCGTTTCACGAGCGAGTGAGAGCTCCGGGTTCGAACCTGTAATAAAGATCCTTGCTGCTTGGCTTTGACTCTGGACTCTGGTGGTCTTCTTCGGGGAATAAACAGTCTGGGCATAACAGTACTATGGCCATGTCAGACTATATTTCTGAGCACTGAACATCAAAAATACTTATTAATATGGATATATTATTGATAATTATCTTTGCACAATACTTTGTGGATGTCATGGCATTGGGCTTACTGTGAGTAACAAAAAGGTTTAAAAACCAAGTCTTCTTGTCTCCAACTGACATTTCTGACTGGAAGGATAGGATTGCTTATATGAAGCAGTTGAATTGGGAAATAGCTTTCTACAGTTGTGAAAATGGGAGGTAACAGTGAATTTAATAGTTTGATAAAGGGATAGATGACTATGGTTTGGGGTATCCATAGAAGAATTCATGGAGTAATGGGGAATTGAATTAAACCTTAAGGGATAGGCAGGCTCAATGTAGTTGGAGAGGATTTAAGAGACTACTTTTGGTGAGAGGCAAATACCAAAATTTTGTTGCCTTTGGAAAACAAGGTGATTGGAACAGTGGATGTTCCTTAATAATACAAGCTATTCTTATTACACTGTGGCAGGTAAGTCATTTTCAGAATATGATTTAGTGAAATCTAAAACCAAATTTACATGAGAAGGCCTTATTTTTAGTTTATGGTTCAGAAAGTTGAGGTATTGTACAGTTTCATAACTTGCCCGTATTACTCAGCTTATGGTGGTGCAATGATGAGGAAAATGGACCACAGATCTTACTACAGAGTTTGTGCTTTTGAGGGTTACACAGGCTAAGTGGTACCAGTTGACAGAGAACCTCCGAAGCTGGCCTGAGGAACCTGGTGAGAATTCTCCAGAGGGGTCTTTAAGGCAATCTGCTAGTTGCCCACATAGTGAAGTTTTTGAGTCGGAATTTTGGTGTAATTTGAAATAACATAAGTAACGAGGCATCTTCTTCCATGATGACACTCTGATAAGGAAGATTCCTCTAAACTGGAAAAAGGCTTTCTTTGCTTCATTTCATCCAAATTTCCTTGGGAGCATTCTGTCCTCATCCCTGTATCCATTCCCTGTAAGTTGGTTTCTACAGGTTAGAGTGAAATTAGAATTGAAACAGGAAAGTTAAAGCCTGTTTTGCATTCAATGTATTTAAAGTCTATTTGTAAATTTTTCTAACAGCTGCAAAGTGGCTTTTTAACACATCCAGTAATTGAAATTATTTTGTAATGCAAGTCTTGTCATACATCATTAAGATCATCCTTCTACCTCTAGGCCGATTTAGGAGTGGCTCAGGCATTTGGACTGCCCTGCTGAATAAATCTAATTTGTTTATAGCTATCGGGGATGCAACATTAGGTTTGGTGATTCCAGCGTGACTGTTATATTCAGACATTCACAGTTTTACCAGTTCTGGAATTATTTTGCAGAATCCATCCTTGTCTTGGTTACCAGGGTGTGGTAATGTTGGTTTCTTATTATTTATTACAGGCAATAATCTTTTCCCCTGAGATCTGTGCCTCTGTGTCTCACCGTTAAATTTGGAAATAGAGAATTGCTCAGAATGCTGTCTTGCATTGGTTCCAGTGCCTCTGTCTTTAAAACTCCCTTTCAGTCTTGGACTTTTTCAATATTTTTCATTATCTCCTGTTGCTGTCATAGCAGTGCTGTTGCTCATTTACATTCATAGTGGTACCAAGAATGAGTAAGTTGCAAACAAAAGGTTTCATTTTAGTTAATTTTTATAGAAATACCGGTTGTATAAACTCTTATCAGTATAAGCATACTAGAATTAAGGCAAAATACAGAATACAGGAATACGGCAACCATGCATTAAGCCAGAAGCAGGCATCAACACACTGACTTGAAGAAGTCCAGAGCCGGAGAGAGTAGAGGATAGCCAGATGATAAGCAGGTGCCAAAACAGAGACATCGGAACAAAGCCAAGGTAAAACCACAGCTGAAGAGTAATTCAGGGCAGTACAGAAGCAGGAGCTTGAAGGCCAACGAGGGTCAAAACCCAGCACACATCAGATGCTTCATTGGGAGCAAAGAAAGGGCGCTGAGAGAGAACTCTGCTGGGCTGGGCCTGTTGCTGGCTGCTTTTATTTTTACTTGTTATTTGAATCTGTTCCACATTCAGAAGCTTTTACTTTCAGAGATTCTTTAAACATCAAGTGATTTATACCACCCTTGATTGAGAGCTGATGCATGGTGCTTTGCATATATTAACTCTAATCCTCATAAGAACACTCAAGGTAAGTATTTTTACTTAAATTTTACTGATGAGGAATTTGTAACTTGAAGTGATTTACTAAATCTATCTAGGGCTATACAACTATGATGTGGCAGAGCCAGGATTCATAGCCAGTTGTGTCTGAATCCAGTGCTGGTTTGATTTTCTCTGAATTTTCTCACAGTGCTTTCCCTTCATCTGATGGAATTCCAAGTCAGAATGTCATTTCTTCAGTTGAAATCAAAACCACACATGCACAGTAGACAGGGAGCTGAAATAAAATGTAGAGTCAATTAGTTTAATCCATTATCTTTTCAGATAAGCTCGGAGAAGTTAAATAACTTTTCAAGGTTGTTCATACCATTTTGCCAACACCAGGAGACTAAAGCCAATGTCTCTAGATTCGTAGGCCTGTATTGTGCCTCTAGACTGTAGACCCTTTAGACCATGCCACTGACTGTCATGGCTATGAGAATTTGGAATTTTTGCCATTTAGACTATCTCCTCTGTCACCCCTGACAGCCTGTTCACTTTGAATCCAGAAATGCATTCACTGACTGAGCAAATACTTTGACCTGATCAAGGTTCAAGTGAGGTTGTTATCCAAATGAACATTCCTGGAGAAATAATTTCACATTAAAAGGGTCGTAGGTGAGTGCTTGGTGTCAAAATCAATCCATCATACATGAACAGGCAGCATGTGATTACGTTTTTTGGTGGTGGTTGATGCTGGGTAATAATAAATTCCTTTAGCCTCAAGGGATTGTTGTGGCTTGAGTTCTACCATGGACAATTTCATCAGTCTAATAGCAATGAAGTACTTCTCTAAAAGAGGTGTGCAAATTATTTCTGATATTGTGAAAACAACCCACAGATCTAGTCATTTGCATGGAAATTAAATGAAGCCCTGGAGCCTGGGAACTGGCTTTGTTTTAGACGTCATTGAAAAAGAAAAATACTTATAAGATGCCAGAGACCAAATAGCATTTTCATTCTGTCAGTTGTAATTTTTAAACTGATAAGAACAACAAAGGTAATGTAATTTTCAGTTCTGCTTGCTAGAATTACTTCAGTCACCAAACTGCCACCTCAGTGATCTCTCTAAAATAGTAGTTCTCCCCATCTCTTCCTGGCAAATAAAAAAAAAGTTTATAAATCAAAAAGTGAAAATAAAATAGTAGTTCTCAAAGTATGGTTCCCAGACCAGCAGCAACAGCCCTTTGGCATCACCTGTGAATATGTTAAAAATGAAATTCTTAAGCTGTACCTAAAATTTAATGAATGAGAAACTACAAAGATGGGGTCCAGCAATCTGTATTTTATCAAGCCCACCGGGTGACTCTGATAGCCCCTAAGGCTTGAGAACCATTGCCCTAGAGTCTGGACCTATTTATGCCACACTGGCTTATATATTAAGACCATGTTGTTTGTGTGTGTCAGGAACTTAATTCAAATTAATTTAAATCCAGATTTTTATTGGCTCTTTTACCTAAGAAGTCAAAATGGGCAACTCATACGCTAGATCTCAAATTACATCAAGACATTGTTTCAGTGCAGCTCCTGGGTCTGTTCTCGGGGTTGTTTTCTTGTTAGGTGGTTTCTCTCTATGTGAAAAGGGGCACTGGCAGCCCTAGGCTTGCATAATTTTCATAGACCTTTATCATATTAGCCTCAGTCAAATTACAGGGATGGGGGTTACTCACATTGGCTTCTCTTGGCCCATCCCTGAACTATCATCAGTGTGGCCAATTAGATAGAGGATTCTGATTAACCAGATCTGGGTCCTGTGTTCTACCCGGAGCCAGTGAGTGGTGTCAGCATCACCTAAACCGCATCTCCCGAGTGTGCGAGGATTGTTTCCCAAAGAAAAAGATATAAAATAACAATAGCAAAAATTTAAAAAGCACAGAAATTCATTATGAAATCCTTCCCTTTCAAGGTTGTCTTGAGTTAAAATGTGCCTTCCTAAAATTTATATGTTGAGGTCCTAACTCCTCAAACCATAGAATGTGACCTTATTTGGAAGTAGTGTTACTGCAGATAACACTACAGTATTAACAATGTCCTTATAAAAAGGGAAAATTTGGACACACACACACACACACACACAGACACGGAAAATGCCACGTGAAGATTGGAGTTAGGTTGTCACAAGCCAAGGAACTACCAGGAGCTAGGAGAGAGGACGGCATCAGATCCTTTCCTTGTACTTTCAGAGGGAGCATGGCACTGCTGACACCTAGAATTTTAGACTTCTAGCTTCCAGGACTGTAAGACGATGTATCTATATTATCTAGACAATATATTTGTGGTATTTTATTAGAGAAGCCTTAAGAAATTAATGCAAAAACCAAGTGCTTCTTCCTTCTAACGACACATAAGGTTGCTATCAACACTATTCAACATTGCCTGCATATTAGAACTCTTCAGGCAGTGTATCATACAGGTTCTCAGAACACAATAGCATACTCAAGAATAAATGATGAGAATTTGGTAAAGTTACTACTTATAGAGATGTGGGCGGGGTTATGGGAACCAACAAAGAATGGCGAAGCATCTAGAGCTATAGGCAGCGAAATGCTGTTAGGAACTCAGCTGAGCTGGGAAAGGGAGAACTAAGCTGCCACGTGTCAGTGTAGCCAATTAAAACAAGCCAAAAATCAGAAAGTTAAGCCTTTAATCACTTATTGCAATAATAAAAGCAGGAGTCTGAAACCACAGAAATCACCGACTCCTACTGTTCCATTTTTCCCCGTGGAAAAGAGCACCAGGAAAGGGCCAGGCGGATCAGCACTGATTTGGGCAGATTCACACTATTGAGGGAGCACCAAACTAAAGATTCCAGCCATTGATGAACCCTGATTCCATAGGGAGTAGAGTGGTGAAGAAGGGCTAGGAGTGGAAAAGTATTAGACACTGTATCAGAGGGTGGAAAAATATCTTCAAGATTTCCTGAGTCTCCCCACATAAGAAGCTCTTGTTGGAGGCACCTGAAGAAGACCTCTGCCCAAGGCCTGAGACACTAACCTAGTACTGAAGCTGCTAGGGCTGGGAATGCAAACCTGTGTTACAGTGTGACTGGCCAGAGGGGCCCGAGTCCTTGGCTGCAGCTCCTTCTAGAGACGGCACTGCACTGGCTGTGCACCAAGCCCATGGGGAGACCAGCTGTCCCACGTGAGGCCTCGCAGGTAAAACCTTTGTCATTGCCTAGGGGCAGGCCTGAAAAAGCACAGGCAGGGTTTTAACCAGAAGCTGAACTCCTCAGATGCCATGAGTACCCCAGGCAGAAAAGGAAATAGTGCGATTAGAGCTGAGTGGCATTGTCATGGCAGTGATCACCTGAGAAACTAAGTAAGCCATGCTTAGAACCACAGTCAGGCAGGCAGAGAGCAGGGTTGGGGGGGACACATGCTTTCGTATCATTCTCCTTCTCTTACTAACGGCTCCCTCAACCCCTTTTGCACCATGATTGGCCAAATCCAACGGGCAGGCAGAGGGTAGGGGAGCTGGAGGGATGCAGTTCTTACTCTTAAGCCTTCCAGGCACAGATCAGGGCAGAGAATGAGAGGAGGGGGTAACTCAGCACTCTAAACCTTTTTTTTTTTTTTTTTTTTTTTTAGATGGAATCTCACCCTATCACTCAGGCTGGGGTGCAGTGGTATGATCTAGGCTCACTACAGCCTCCCTCCACCTCCTGGGTTCAGGGGATTCTGCCACCACAGCCTCCGGAGTAGCTGGTACTACAGGCATGCACCACCATGCCTGGCTAATTTTTTTTGTTTGTTTGTTTTGTTTTGGTAGAGACAGCATTTCACCATATTGGCCAGACAGATCTTGAACTACTGACCTCAAGTGATCTGCCCGCCTTGTCCTCTCAAAGTGCTGGGATTACAGGTATGAGCCACTGCACCCGCCTCAGCCTCCCAAAGTGCTGAGATTACAGGCGTGAGTCACCACGGCCAGCCCAAGGAATCTTCTATATAGTGGTGAGGACAAGTTATCCGAGTGATTTGAGTACAAGGCATTGAGTTAATGAGTATTAGTTAATGACTCTAGCGTGTTGTAATAGGAATAAATGTGACTTTTTTGTGTGTGGGAAACAAAAGGTGTTGCATAAGTACAGAATTGAGATAGCAATGTCTAGTTATGCAAGGTAGGTATTTAGACCTTAACAATTCTAAAATCCACCTGTATATTAAAAAGTGTGACAAAGAATACTGAAGGTCTATTATAAGGAGAGATGACTCGTTAAGACACACACACTGAGCATGAAGGCTGAAACTGTAATGCATAACTCAGTCCAGCCTTATTTAATTTCAAGTGATGAACAGCAATTTGAAGTTTTACATTCAAATGAGACTTAGTTGATTCTTTTTACCAAGTCAGTGTTGTGTGATTAGGGCCATAATGTTGTGCTTAGTGGTTAAATCTAATTATTCCCGTTTTGCACATAGCGAATATATTTAGAACTTAGCCTGAAGAGAATATGTGACAGGGACTTTTCTAGGGAGAATCCTGTCTCCTTTTTTATAGGAGAGAAACATTTATGAAATAACATCTGCTGTGTCCACATAACTCTGAATAAAGGCCAGCCTTGCACAGGAATTGAGATTGAATGGGCAGAGGAAATACCTTCCTGATTGAAGTTCATAACTAGACCCTTTCTTTAAATGTTTGTTCATAAGCCTCCTTGTTTTAGTTACACATAAAGTCATGCTGATGAAGTGAATTCCCAATGGGATGCTGTGACTAGGAAGCTAATTCAGCTAATACTTTCACTGGGAACAGTGGCTTTTGAGAGCCTTGCTTTAAATTATGCAATTTGCCATAAAACTCTTAAAGCAACTATTTTCCTTTTATTTTTTATTTCAGAAGTTATTTTCAATTTGACAGCTCTGTGCCATGTATTTATAAAACTTCTTTTTAATGACTTTAACACTGTTTTGAGGTTCATTATTCTGAGCAAAACCCCAAATTTTGTAGGTAGTATGACACTGTTTACTATTCTCATACTATGGAAAAATTTTCAATATTGACCACATTAAAACAATCTCTGATAACTGAAATAGTTCTAATGGACTTTGAAGGCAGGCTCACTCTCCCAAATCTCCCTCAGACACTCTGTGTCCTTGCCTGCCGACCATGGTCACTCACATTGAGGACATTGAGGACTGGGGAGGTAAGGTTTGAAGAGATTTAGACGACTTGTATGAGCAGAGGTAAATCTATGAACTCAAGAAATATTTTAAATACATACAATTTGAGCAACAGTAGTGGGTTTTAATAAATAATTCCCTCTGCCAAAGAAAGGATAATGTGCCAATGTGTCTTATGTCCAATAGGTTAAGGGGTGGCAATTTCCAAAATTCTTAAGATGCTCATTCTAAATAGTATAAATAAGTGAGTATAAAGTTCGTAGAGCAATTTTCTCCACATACCCATCTTTGGACCAGTACAAGTGTATGCTTGCAGTTTCAGTGGTCTGTACCACAATAAGAACACTTTCTGTTCTTCCTAATGCTATTGTTATTCATTTTAAAAGGTTGTTCTATAATATTTCCCCTTCCTATATTTTTGGCTTTAAAATGATTACTTCTCTTATGAAATATCGAGATGGTACTTGGTAGAGGCTGTTACTATTACTGTTAATGTTTTATTAATACCCTAACTTGTTTGTTAAAGCAAACAACTTTGAGTGCCATTAAATTTTTTAAAGTCTGTTCTGGTAATGACGTAACACTAGGAACTGCTGTTTACAAAGTGCTGTTCTTAATGATCAGGAATCTAGAAATAGGTATGGAATTCTTTATATTTCTACTCTGTAGACTGTATTATGCATGCACAATGTAAGACAAAGGATAAGGAAAATGTACTTTCAAGATGCATTCTTAATTGACAACTTAGCTTGTCATCCTCAGTTGGTCACTGTTCCCCTCAAGAGAAGGGTTTCCAGGAATAGTTTCTTTGGTTTCTCACTTGTCTTCATCCCCAGCAAAACTACACAAGGAAAAATTGCTATGGATTTGTCTGATTTTTGCATGGCTGTAATTATTGTGCATAGATATAGCTGGCTTTCTCACACTCTGTATTCCATGTTGCCTGAGTGCTAAGATGATCCAGTCCAGGAGTGGATCTGATTTTATTCTCCATTATCTTTCTCCTTCTATGGTTATGTATCCAGTGTTTAGCTAGAGTGCAGTCATTTCTGAGATTCATGTTTCAGCGTATAATTTGGGGATCATGATACACTGCCATTCTACTTTGTGGTACCATTATTTCTTGATTATATTGTTCTCTTAAGAAAGTTGGGGGTGGAGATGTATTCTGAAATAGGACTTGAATATTTCTAGATTTTCTGGCTATTGCTCCACCTAATAGAAAGTCAGTTACAGATTAATAACTAATATTCCAGTACAGTCATCCCAGTAACCATGGGTGATTAGTTCTAGGACCTCCCTAGGACACCCCAATTCCTGGATACTCAAGTCTCTGATATAAAATGACATAGTATTTGCATATAACCTGTACACATCCTCCTATAAACTTTAAATCATCTCTAGATTACTTATAATACCTAATACAATCTAAATGCTATGTAAATAGCTGTTATACTGTACTGTTTAGAGAATAATGAGGAAAAACATTCTGTGAATGTTTAGTATGAAACCATGTTTTTACAAATATTTTTGATCTGCAGTGGGTTGATTCCCTGGATACTGAACTCACAAATAGAGAGGGCCCACTGTACCTGGAAAAACGTCAACTCAGCTCTTCTATTCTAAGAAGAGATTTCTATAAAACTCAGAACAAGTTTCTGAGAATATTAATGGCCAGTTTGGTATTCTCTTTTCATTAGTAAACTTTCTTTACTCCATTAATCTGTTTATCCCTTTCTCCATGAGATCACCATTTACCTAATAGAATTGATTCTCATAGCATATATTATGCTTCATTGCAAAATGTTGGTGGAGATTAATGTGTCTCCTAAACACTAAATTCTTGAGTGCAATGGCTGAATTTCATTTATCTTTGTATCTCCAGCTCTTATCACTGTGTTTGACATGTGATAAAACATTCAGTGAAATTTGTTCAGTGAAGACAGGAAGGAATACATGAATGATTTAATTAATTTCATCAACTTTGATATCCATGTAATTGCAATGAATATTTTATTACATTAATAGATATAATCACCCCTGTCCTTAATATTCAATTCCACTCAACCCTAGTTCTGTGAGCTGGTAATAGGAACTGTATTTTCCAACCTTCATAGGTTTGCAGATTGAGTTTTCTTTGGTTTGAGATTCCATGGGATAGCCATGAAAGTGTCAGTCATTCCTTTGAGTGAGGCCATAATCAATACTTTCCCTTGTCCTTACAATGATATCATATGACTTTTTTTTTTTTTTTGCATTTTAAAGCAGTGTGACACATATTTAGAAAAATAAATTAATACCCTCATCTGATCTGATTTTATATGACGATAACAGCAAGTTCTTATGTCGGTGCATAGGCTAATTGACATTACACAGAAACTCCGAATTGCACATATGTTTGTATTTCTATAATAAATATTGCAGCCTCTGAAATTTCATTTTTCTTGTTTTGTTTTCTTAGCACATCAGTTTACCTTATAAAGGCATTCTTTATATGTTTAGTCAGTCCCATGTAGGACATTTTTCAGACACGAAATTTCAGCGTGGAGAGAAAACTGATTTCTCTTTTTAGTGTGTATAAGTAGCTGTATAATACCTTTTAAAGACACTGAAAGTAAGAGGGAAGAAATCTGGAACCTATTACTTCCTTGTCATCAATAACTACAGCTTTATTAATTCAGAATGAGATGGCTTTTTGATAATTTGTTTTGTTTATTTCTTTTTGCCATTGCTACAATTTATTAATATTCAAATCATTGCTCGAGATAATCAGCATGTAACTTTATATTAGTCTTCCTGTAAACCCATAAGTTTGCAACTTTCCTGTAAACCCATCTGTGAGTTGTATAAGTTACCACCCTGTCCCCTAGCCTCCTTGCCTTTAAAATGAAGATTTGGACTAAAATTTCCTGCAACTCTAATATACTATAAATCTATGAATATTTATTGGGTTTTCCCTACAATCTCAGTTAGTTAAGTTCCTGATTCTTCTATGTATTTTATTCAAGAATACTTTCAGGTTTATGTCACTGCAAATTTGATAAACAGTGCCTCTAACACCTTCACCAAAGTCACTGACAAAAATATTGATCAAGATAGACTAGGGACCAAACCCTGCAGGGAATCAATTCATTGGGCAGGGTACTTCAATCAAGTATGAATCTACTGAATTTTACTAGTGTCTTAAACTTATTTTAATACTTTATATACAGTTATCGGGAAAGGATTTTCAAATGCCTTACTGCAATCTTACTAAATCACGTGTATATCAGTCTGACTTAGCCATCTTTCAACTCTACAAAAATGGAATGTGACTCACTTGATACTGCCCATTTTAAATTACTCATGTTTTTAGCAAACCTATTTCACCCTCTTAAAACCCACAAATCACTCAATTGCAACATCATTCTAGAAGCCTTCCTACACAAAACTTGCCAGTCAGAAGTTAGTAAAATCTGCCTTCTACATACTGAGACTAGAAAAGACTTTTATTTGCCCATATTTAATGTCTTTTTATCATTCTCATTCTATCTGATTCTTCCAAGAAGATGGATACGACTCAGATAACTAATTTCCCTCAGCATCCCAGTATGCAAGTTGAACCTGGAATTGTTATACTCTGTCTGTTTTTCATTCATGTTGGAATTCTGTAAATTTTTTTTTTTTTTTTTTTTTTTTGAGATGGAGTTTCACTCTTTCACTCAGGCTGCAGTGCAGTGGCACCATCTCGGTTCACTGCAACCTTTGCCTCCCAGGCTCAAGTGATTCTCCTGCCTCAGCCTCCTGAGTAGCTGGGATTACAGGCGCACGCCACCACACCCAGCTAATTTTTGTGTTTTTAGTAGAGACAGGGTTTCACCATGTTAGCCAGACTGGTCTCAAACTCCTGACCTTGTGATCTGCCTGCCTCGGCCTCCCAAAGTGCTGGGATTACAGGCATGATCCACTGCACCCAGCCGGAATTCTGTAATCATTTACCACAATTAATTGCATATCATTTTTTGTTCATCAAAGAAAGCAGAAAATGTAGGGGTTGAATAGCCTAAGTTAGTATCTGTCAACAACAGCATTACAACAATAGAATCTTTGTAGAACTCTCGTTTCTTTAGTATTTTGTACAAAGCCACTTTAATTTTGCTGACAGTGATCATTATGATTTATCATAATTTCCTTTTTCATACACTCTCTCTATTTCCTCACTCATTTGGGCTGATTGAGTTTTGTTTTTTGTTTTTTTTTTTTTTTTTTTTTTTGAGAATGGAGTCTTGCAATGTCACCCAGGCTGGAGTGCAATGATGCAATCTTGGCTCACTGTAACCTCTGGCTCTTGGGTTCAAGCGACTCTCCTGCTTCAGCCTCCTGAGTAACTGGGATTACAGGCACCTACCACCATGTCTGGTTAATTTTTTGTATTTTTCGTACAGACGGGGTTTCACTATGTTGGCCAGGCTGGTCTTGAACTCCTGACCTCGTGATCCGCCTGCCTTGGCCTCCCAAAGTGCTGGGATTACAGGTGTGAGCCGCCGTGCCTGGCCTGAAAATTTTTTTATGCAACAATGCTGGTTTCTGTTTTTTGCCTCACTGACGTATTTCACAATTGCAAGGTCAAAATTACATTTCTTATAACCTTGCAATCAATTATGAATCACAATTCATAATTCCAGCCATCTTCCTTTCAGTATGATCTGCCAGGGAATCACTCCTATGACCTGAATATTTAAAATTTACCTACTAAAAGTTTATGCTGGTTATTTGATAGACTTCACATCTTTAGATAGTAGATCTTAATAAGGAATATTGTTAATTTTATTCACAATTTTCATTTCAAAATCCATTAAGAAGTTCTCTCACTTTTATTTCATTAATCAATGTTCTATTCTGGCTGGAGTTAGAGTTTGCCTTGAGCAGAGTTTCTCAACTTCAGCATGATTGAATTTGGGGCTGGATAACTTCTGTTGTGGGGTGCATTCCCGTGCACTGTAGGATGCATAATAGCAGCATCCATGGGTTATATCCACTAAATGCCAGTAGGACCATTTCCCAGTGAGGACAATGCCTCCAGATATTGTCAAATGTCCTATTACTGAGAAAATCATCCTGGTTGAGAACCACTGTCTTACTTGGTTCCATTGCTCTGTGAGAGATAAAAATTTCTAGTCAAGATCTTGCTATTTCCTTTACCATCTCACAAGCAGTCCTTTAACCATTACACTTCCCTTCTGTGACTAGAACATGATAGACAGTAGAGATCCCTTCCCCTTTCTGGGGAAGTAGCTGTCATAAAATATTTTTCTCTCTTTTTAAAAATATTTAAACATTGCTTCTTTATTATATTTCTGTGCAGTTGTATATATAATTACAATACAGAGCTACTATTTCCCTTCAGGACATAATTGGGATTTTATATTGTTGTAAAATAATGTTTGCATTTAAGCGATGTATCGCTTGAAGAGTTAAATACTGAAAAAATACTAATACTATAAGCTTGTAAATGAATGGTGAGTACAATACTATGAAAGTTTGGGTAAAATATACACAACTTTTAGTGTGACATTAACAAGCTGAACAGAGAAGGTAGAATGTTGCCTGGACTTTAAAGGAAATGTAGGATCACATGAAAGAAAGGGAGAGCAAAAATTTCACCAGTGGTAAAATGGTGAACAAAAGCAAAAAATTCCAGAAAGCAAAAATATTCGGTAAAGGGAGGTATAGTCTGTGAACCAGTTCAGCTGGAGGAAAAGGTCCAGGGAAAATGATAAACATTTTTTGGATGTTGCATTTCTTGTCTATTGCTGCCCTAACAAATGACCACAAACATAAGGCTTAAAACAGCACAAATGTATGTTCCTACGGTTATGTGGTTTGGAAGCCCTCGTTGGGCTAAAATCAAGCCATTGGCAGCTCTGTGTTTCTCCCTGGAGCTCCAGTGAAGAATCTGTTTCTTTCCCTTTTGCAGCTTCTAGAGACAAGTTTCATTCCTTGGCTCAGGGTTCTCTTTCTTCATTTTAAAAGCCAGAAACAACAGGTGTAGTCCTTCGCATGCTGTATCTCTCTGGTTCTTTTTTTCCAGCAAAGGTATTCTGATTTTAAGAACTGATTTTAGTAGATTTGCATACACAAATAATCCAGAAATTCTCCCTATCTCAAGGTTTTTAACTTAATCACATAAATGAAATCCTTTTGCCATATTAAGTGACGTATTCACAGGTTATGGAATTATGATGTGAATATCTTTGGGGTGGAAGACATGATTCTGCCAACCACAGATGGATTGGCTACATGCAGAGTAACTTGAATCACTGCATACAGGGATTTTCCCTACTTCTCTAGGGAAGAAGGAGCTGTTGAAGAGGAACCAGTTTCATAAAGCAACTCAGATCATCATCACCACCATCATCATCGTCACACACAATAAAGTGTTTCCATCATTTTACTAACCTTCAAATTTATTTCTATTTTTCCTTTTGATCTGACTTTCCTGCTTCATCTACTCAATTCTTCAGCACCTGGGACTATCATTCAGCATCTGTGCTACCACTTACAATGCAACTAGGATCCTCCCATTGACAAATTTTCTAATGGGAGTCTTGACATTCTCTTTGTTCATGTGATCTAAATCAATGTTGAAGATAAATAAACCAGGATTAGAATACTCAGGAGCAGACCTGGAATAAAAGTATTAGTTCTAAGTCACAAGGAACATGCAGCCATGGGGTAAAGCAGAAGCTCACAGGAAACATCCCTCCATAAAATTGATGGTGGTGACTGGCCAGAGGTTAAGGCAGTGAAATGGGTAAAGAAATCAGAGCAACCACAACACATGATATGTGACAAGAGTTGAAAGTTAGCTGGGCGCAGTGGCTCATGCCTGTAACCCTAGCACTGTTGGAAACCGAGGAGGGTGGATGAAACCCCATATCCACAAAAAAGTCAAAAATTAGCCAGGTGTGGTAGTGCACACCTGTAGTCCTAGTTACTAGGGAGGCTGAGGTGGGAGGATTGCTTGAGCCCAGGTGGTAAAGGCTACAGTGAGCTGTGAGCCTGCCACTGCACTCCAGCCTCAGGGACAGAGTGAGATCCTGTCTACAGAAAGAGATAATTGAAAGTTGAGGCCAAGCCTGTTTCAGCTAGAAATACTGTCAGATTCTCCCTCTTGACTTGCTTGTCCAGATAGAATTAACCTAGTGCTCAAGCTGTCATGATTAGCATTTCTCCCTAAGACCTAGAAGACCTGGAACTCTTCTGATAGGATAAACATAGAGTGTTGGATACAAAATATGCTTAATAATCAGCAGTTTCCAAATATACTTTGTAATCTCCTGGGAAAATTTTAAAAATGCATGGTCCCAGACCAGCCCAGCCTGCTCTATCAGAATCTTCAGGGAGAGGGATCAGGAAATCTGTATTTTTATACAAGCTTCCCAATTAATGACTCTAAAGAGCCTGACACAGACCAGTGGACTCACTGTGGAAATAACAGCCATGTTCCTGTGTTCTCACTTTACACTGAGTGAAATTAGGGTCTAAAGGAGTTTAAAAATTTTTCCTAAAGTCACACACTCCATAAACTAGAAATCCTCAGCCTAAATACCTCAACTGCCATCACCTGAACATGATAATTTGGAGTCTGGAAAGATATGCAGACACATAGAATATATTCTGGCCAATGAAAGGTTTTATGCATAAAACTTCTTTCTCCTTTGCCCCAGACAATTCTGGACTTGTCATTAAAACATGGCAAAAACTGAAATATGTCACTCAAAGACCTGATGCTAAATGCCTGACTAGATTTATGCTTTCTTTTGCTCCAAAAAATAAATGGACAATTTCCCACCTGTATCATGAAGAACTTAAAGCCACCTGATCTGAAACTTCTGGCCTCTTGTTTCCCTCCCTACAAGTCAGTCTATTGTGCTTGAAATGTTAGAAATTCATTACTTTTCTTATTCCTGAAATACATTCTCTGAAATCATTCCAAAGAATAGGAATCTGAATAGCATGATACATTTGAAATGTCAGAGGTCTTTCTACCTCATCTGAAAGAAATCAAAAATGTTGACAGATGTGCTCAGAGATAATGGGAACTGAAGCAAATTCTCAGAAGCCCATATAAACTACCTTGGTTACTCAATCTTTCACTTTCAATTGTTTCTCTTAGGATTAAGTAATAAAAATAATGTGGAAAAATATATTAGAAAATATATTTTTTATCAGTTAAACCAAAGTTCTAATATGTTTTATTTAATGCCTCTACACTCTATCCTTCCTTCCCAGACTTGTGCGGAATGAATAGAAAACTTCTCACCCTATTTCACTTTTCTGTTTAAGGAAAAATTGCTTAATGCCAGAGTTTTTTATGGAAACATTAATTCAGTTTATTCAGTAAATATGGCTGGGCAAGGTGGCTAACTTTGGGAGGCCAAGGCGGGCAGACCACTTGAGGTCAGGAGTTCGAGACAAGCCTGGCCAACATGGTGAAACCCCGTCTCAATTAAAAATACAAAAATAACCCAGGCATGGTGGCAGGTGCCTGTAATCCCAGCTACTTGGGAGGTTGAGGCAGGAGAATTGCTTGAACCCGGGAGGTGGAGGTTGCGGTGAGCCAAGATAGTGCCACATGCCACTACACTCCAGCCTGGGTGACAGAGCAAGACTCTGTCTCATAAATAAATAAATACATACATAAATAAATACATAAATACATAAATACATAAATAAATAAATATTTACTCTGCCCCTATGGAACAGACATTAACATGAGCCCCATAATTTTTACTTCCTGTTCAGGACCTTATGTGATCCATTCCTCTTGAGGGTAGGAAGAACCTATAACTTGCTTTTATTCAATAGATATGGCAAAGATGATGGGATGTACGTGAATGTGTGATCATGTGTTTATGTCTCATAAGATGGTAATGTCCATCTTGCTATAACCACCCCCGCACTCTCTCTGGCTGGCTGGCTCTGAGGAAGCAAGTGGGGAATCTCACATGGGAAGGAACCGTGGGCAGCCCCTAGAACTGAAGGGGACTTCCAGCCAACAGTCAGCAAGAAAATGAAGCCCTCTTTCTTACAGCCTCAAGAAACTGTGTCCTCTGCCAACAACATGAGTGAGCTAGGAAATAGATCCTTCCCTATTGAGCCTCAAATGAAGCTGCTGCCCTGGCCTTTACCTTGATTAAAAGATTGTGAAACCCTAAGCACATAACCCAGCTAAGGTTTGTCTGGATTCCTTACCCACAGAAACTGTGAGATAATAGTGTGTGCTGTTTTAAGCTATTGCATTTGTGATATTAATGTACTGCAGCAATAGATAACTAATATGTCCTATAATGCAGCAAACATGGTTGTAAATGTAGGGATAAAATTGTTAGTAAAAACCACACATAAAGCTCCTGCTTTCATAAAGTTGTGCTCCAGAGGTGCAGCAGATAATACATACACAAATAAAGCAATTATCGCTTATGGTACGTCCTATGTATTGGTGCATATATGTAGGGGAGTGATATTTTCGACAGGGTTGTCTGGGAAGGCTTTTCTGAGAATATGATATTTAAACTCAGATACAAAAGATGGAGACCAGCTGCACAAAAAGTTGAGGAAAAAAGAGTTTCAGGCATAGAGAACAGCAAATGCAAAGATTCTATAGCTAGAAAAATTTAGGCATTAGTGCATTAATATGGATGGAACATAATGTTTCAGTGGGCAGAGTGGCAGAAATATTTGATCTCATGCATTGTTTGATGGGTTGGGAAGCCAGTGAATGATTTGCTCTCAGTGGTTGTTTTCTTTTAATTGTATTTCTCTGTGTATTCTGCTTCAATCAGCCTGTAAGCTCAATGAGGGAAAACTCAGTAGGGCACTGTGCTGCCCAGTGAGCAAATGCGACGTGTTGGATGCATCTAACTAAGTATGCTTACATTAAAATAGCTTACAACATTCATACAAAGATTAGACTATTCCATGGTAATGGATGAGGGGATTAAGGTCCTGATGATAAAATGTCTTAACCAAGATTACATGGTGAGATAAAGGTGAGCTCACACAAATCATATGTGTGTATATCTATCTTTTACATGTATACATATTTTAATGATTGAAAGTGATACATATTTTACTGATTCAAAGTGTCTTATTTATATCTTATTAAAACCTCCTTTCTCCATGTTTATAAGTGCATAGTAAGCTGTTATTATTGTTATTTTAATTTTAGAAATATAAACTCACACATCACTGTTAAACATTTGGTAAATAGGAATTTAAAAAAAACAAAGAAATTAGTGATAAGCAGGTCACCCAAAGATTATGTCAATTAACATAATGATGAGGGTTCTGTGAGGCTTTTTTAATGCATAAATTATTTATTTTAATTTGTATTGTACATATGGTTGATAATCTTTTTAAATAATATATGCTAAATTATTCCTTTTAAAAATATTTATAAAATATGACTGCACTATTATTTTATATAGCTGTGTCATTATTTGTTTTAAATGTCCTTTATTGTTGGAAATTTATACAATTTAAATTTTTCTGATGTTATAAATAGTGCTACAATGAACATCTTACACATAATTTTCCTTCTACCTCTGAGTGTTTCCTTAAGGAAAAATTCTAAGGAACTGCAATTACAAATAATCAGTTTTCCTAATCCTTAGGAATCAGTTGTCTCCATCTTTCTGGAGAGAAATAATGTACTTCATACATATATTGATTGATGTCTCACGTCTCCCTAAAATGTTTAAACCAAGCTGTGCCCCGACCATCTTGGGCACATCTCCTCAGAACTTCCTGAGGCTGTATCGTGGGTGCGTTCTCAACCTTGGCAAAATAAACTTTCGAAATTAAATTAGACCTGTCTCAAATGTTGGGGGTTCATAATATGATATACATAAAAAATAGATTAAAAATATTAAATGTAAACTATGAAGCTAAAACAATTGGAGAACACATAGATGTACATTTATCTACTTAATTTAAAAATGTATACAGTTTTTTGGCCGGGCGTGGTGGCTCACACCTGTAATCACAGCACTTTGGGAGGCCAAAGCGGTGGATCACAAGGTAAGGAGATCGAGACCATCCTGGCTAACAAGGTGAGACCCTGTCTCTACTAAAAAATACAAAAAATGAGCCGGGCATGGTGGCGGGTACCTGTATTTCCAGCTACTCGGGAGGCCGAGGCAGGAGAATGGTGTGAACATGGGAGGCGGAGCTTACAGTGAGCCAAGATCGTGCCACTGCACTCCAGCCTGGGCAACACAGCGAGGCTCCATCTCAAAAAAACCAAAAAATATATATACAGATTTTCTAACCACAAAAATCAATAAAAGAATAAAAATATAGCTACATAAAAATGTAACATTTTTCTACTTAAACAATAGCAGAAAAAAATACAAAGTTAAAAAAATGACTGTCTAGAAAATATATTTGCAGCATAAAAGGCTAAAGAAAATTATTATGTGGATAACTCATATGTAGTAACGGAGAAGGGCAGATGGGTTTCCAGGCTTTTTCCTCTTCCTGGTCACAGATAAACTATGCATCCTAAACACTTAGCATCTAGTTGAAGTACTAGTTTTAACTGATGAAATGTGAGTGGCAGTGATGTGAAGTGTCACTTTTAGCCCAAGATAGTTGGGCAGGTATGCTGTATCCAAGCTCTTCATACTATTCATACTCCATCTGTTCGCTGACTATGTTAGAACTATAGCCTAAAAGGCATCAGATTCATAAATGACTATATAGGACAAATCTCCATCCCACCTATACACACACATCACATTGGACTGAAAATTGACTGTGAAATAATCTTTAATGTCCTAAACCAATCAGATTTAGAGATGTTTTATATAGCAGCTAGGCTAATATACATGTTTTTAAGAAAGAAAATGTTATAAATGTGGCAGAGTACATTTTCCAAAAATAGCTTCAACAATATATCTCCAATCAATATGTTCTTACAACATAATATTCACAATTCTTCTTCCACCAATAATTGGAGCCTCTGGTCTCAGGTTTTATCTGATCTTTCAAGGCTAGGATGCTTTATTTCTAGATGGGTAGGTCCCAAAAGCTCATTTTTAGCAGGTTGTGATGTCCCATGTCCTGTGAAGAGAAAATAGTGAGGAGGAAGGGAGAAAAAACAATGACAAACAAAAGAACAATCTTAGAAAAAAATCAATATAGGCCACATTACTCTGAAGTTCATACATGAGTAGGCAGGTATGAAAGTGGCGTATGTATTTAAATAGGCTACTGTTATTTTCTTCTGAAGTTTAAGTTGTCTGGCTTCACTTTGCAGGGTTTTAAGAAAGCACAGCTTAGTTTTCATAGACTCTGAATTAGGAAAAATGGAAAAAAAAAAAAGATGGAAAAAAAGTTGAAAACAGTGTTTTGAAGACTTATAGCCAAGAAAAATTAGAATTCAATCCAAATTGTAAATAATGAAAACTAAAAAAAAGAAAACATTAGGCAAAACTAGAATTTAACAATAGGTATACAATCATTTTAAAACGTATTTTTTTTCTCTCTCCAGTTTCCCATTTTACTAAAGACAAATCATGGTAGGACTGGTTTGCTTATTATACTTTGGCTAATTATTTGTATACAGTGCAGCAAGAATAATTATTTTTTATATAGGCTTTGATGGAACTTTGCTCCATAGGAGGTATCCCAGATAAAACTTTTTTAAAGCCTAGTCCACCCATGGATTCGTGCCATCAATTACCCATGAATTTGGTGAATTTCCTCTGCTCTTGAGGTTCCAAGATAAACCTGGGGCTTCTGCACCTGTCAGAAAATGACATTTTTACATACCACAGGTCAGAAACCCTGTACAGGGACTGTGTACATAAAATACAAGGCCAGTTTTCCAAGGGCTTTATTGGTCCCATAAGTCAAGTTTGATTCCTTAAAGGAAAGCATTCCGATCCAGTCAAAGCCTTGGTAAAACAACCAGTTTCTCCAATTGTGTCCTGCTATAAATGAAAGCAGATTCTTATTGTACTTACGCAAATATCTGTATTGACAGAAGTTAAGAATACTCACAAATAGTTTGCAAATTCTGGAGAAATCAGGCAGGGAGAAAAAAAATATGCTCCAAATTTTGTTCATAGGAGTATACTAAACTGTTAAAAGCTGTCATTAGCCCAAAAGAAAAGTTTTAACTCTTTGAAAACCAAAACAAAGAATCCCCAAACATTTTAAGCAAAAAGTCAAAAAGATTGGTTCAGTCTGTATAGTTCATTCCTGTTCTGCTTGATACTCATGAATATTTTACTCTCCATGAGTGCTGAAAGTTTTTCCTCTATTCTGATGTCACAATCTCCAAAGTTATCAGAAACCTACATTTAAGAGCACCTGTTGGAGTTTTATAGCTGATTATTAAACCACTTTCTAAAGAGGACTAAAACAAGACAATTGAACATGGATGAAAAAAATGTTTTAAGGCAGCCATATTTAAAAGATACAATTGACAAGGAAATTTGTTACCTCTGTTGCACACAATAATTTTACCATAACAATTATGATTATTACTAATAATGTACACTAAGTTATATTAGAATTACAGGAGTTTTCCATAATTTTGGAACACATACCAATAACATATTTATACAAATACACCCCAAAGAATATAAAACACCATTTTATATTTGACAAATGCTTACTGTATAATTTTTATACCAAATAAGCCAAATTATGTCATTTTTGGACTTTAGGAAGCTTAATGTTTTAAAGGATTAGTTAGGTTAGAAAAATATATAATTTATAATTTGATTTTGGAAAGTTTGTCAAATATAAAAGGTTTAAAATATTTGATATTACAAAATAGGATTACAGGTCATTATAAAGTCATTTATTTAACCAAAGCAATCCTTCAAAGATTTTTTTTAAGTGAAAGGCTTCATTCTTTGAGAGAGGAGACTTAATTTCCTGAATAAGAAGCCCTAATAAAAACAGCATGAAGTCAATTACATTTGTTTTTCAAAATTTTGTAAACAATCTATAAAATTTAATTTTGATTACAAAATATAACTTACATAAACCTTTTATAACCTTTATAACTTTTATTAAGGAGTTAGTTAATGCTTCAAGAAAACCTTGTTAATCTGACACAGTGATCCATATACTGGTTTTGCATCAGTGTGCGTTTGACACTAATGATTAATATGTAGAGAAACTGAACTTATTTTATCTCTCAAAATTGGCCCTTACAATCTTACATGCCCATCTCTTCTGTGATAATCCCTTGGCCCTGAAGAATTGAATAACTTTAATTTTTTTGCCCTGTGACTCAGGAATGCAGTTTATTTTGATTATCATCTTCTGTGGGGCCTGAAGATGAGGCTTCAATTGCTGTCAATGTTTAAGAGTTAGTTGGACTTGGTGTCCTTTAGACCCAAGAGTTAAAGACTTGTAACTCAATGTTATAAGGACTTTCAAAGTATATACAGGAAGATACATGGATGTAATAACTTTAATTTAAACAAATTTTATATCAGTTTTTTTTTCTAAGCAAACCAAAAAATAATATGACAACTTGATTATATAAAAGTTTTTTAAAAATATACAAATACTCTTATTGGGACTTATACTGACCATTACATGCACACTCAGACTTTCTGATTTGTTCTGAACATCCCTCTTTTTTAAACAACCAGTTATTTTATTTTAGGACTAAGTTCACCGTACAATATTTTTTTCTATATAAAATTATTTTTCTTTAAGCTCTTTTTTTAACCTCAAAAAAAAATCCTCTTTATTTTTATAACTTTCTTTCCATCTTTTTTTATTTCCTGGTTCCTTTTACCTTGTTTTATACATAACCTTTAAATATGCTTTGAATTAGATAAAACTTGATCACTTTTTTTAATGACATACTTCTCTTTTTTTTTTAGCAACAGTATTTTCCTACAATATGTATTTATTGGAAAATACCCAAATAATGAAATATCTATTATTTAATTTAATATAACTTTATATTCTAAATTATAAAGAGCTTTTCTGCAAGTATTTATCCCATTACATTTACCTAATTATTTTATTTTAATTATTTACCCAGATTATTTATGAAAACTGTGGTAGTCATGAATTTAAAGTTATGAAACTGCCATTGTAAAATTATAACTGAGACAGTGAAAAAAGATTTGACCTAACTGACTCCATCTTGCACTTAACCTCCAAGCTGTCCTGGGCATAGGCTGAAGTAACTTTGGGAGTAACTTAGTTTATAGTCTAGATTTGAAACAAAAACGATAATGATCCTTTCCCAAAGCAAGCCTTCTTATTGTCTACGGACTAGACTGCCTAGAGCCACAGGATTGGAAGTTATGGTAATCTTACTAAATTCAAGATGCAGCTATTTTCGTTAAACCCATATCAACGTCTTATTTATTAAAAATTACAAAAACAAAGATAATTCTGATTTGGGAATGGGTTTAGAGTTTTGTAATCCCTATGCCAAATTTTGACACCTTATGGTATATGGCAGGGAAAAATATGAAATTGCTTGATTAATAAATGCTAACAAAAATGTATGCTGGCAACTCTTGATTAATAAATGCAAACAAAAATGTATGCTGGCAACTCTTAAGACATTTCTAATATTACTTTACCAATAAATTTTAAAGCTAGTTTATTTATTAAAGATTTTACTTAAGTTAAATAAAGTTAAAAAAAATGTTTGACTAGTCTTTTATAGTATCTGATTTAAATGCTTTCATTTTTCTTTAAGCCAATTAATTAGAGCTCTTTAATATATTTTTAGTAGTGAAAGACTGTGTACACAACATGTAAATGTATATAAAGACATACTAGGCATGATGGTGGAAATACATTTTATAGATTTTTTTTCCCCTATCTTTAGACTTTCAGATTCTTGATACCCTGTTTCACAACCGTAGGCAGTTGTCAGCTAAATACTCTTAAATTTTCACATTAAGGGAAACAACTCAGGTGAAAGTCAAATAGCAAAATTTACAACATAAGGTACAGACAGAAAAAGTCTGGTGGTGCTAGAGAGAGATGCTTTTATTTTTATGTGAGCCAAATTAAACATAAAATTAAACTACACTCTTCCTTAAAAGCCCTTAAAAACCCAAGAGTAGCCTCTGTTGCAATAACCATTTTAGTCACACGCACAAAAAAATTAAGATGAAAACAATTCAGTCAACTGAGAAGAAAAAAAAAAAAAATTTGCTCAAAAGAGACAAGGTCTTAGGACCTTTCAAATTAACAAAGTGTCCTAGAAACACCAATGAATACAAACAACCTTCCTTCCCCCACTTAAAAAAATACCATTTTGTCATATGCTAACTTCTCTTTGGGAAATGTTAAATTTCTTCCACTAATCTGGTTAACATTATTATTACTATTTTAATATTTGAAAGCATAAGAAGCTTTTTATAATTTTTCTATTTCAAAATGACCTTGTTTTGCCTAAATATTTATTTAGTTTTCCATATGGATTTTGATAAATATGCTATTTCATAGGCATTGTGCACTTACTTTTAAAATTTGTTCCTAGTTATTTTATATCAGTGATTTTGTAAATGACATTTTTCCAGTGTGTGTGTGTGTGTGTGTGTGTGTGTGCGTGTGCACGCACGCGCGTGCGTGGGTGCGTGTATGCATGTTTTTAACATATCACTGAAGGCAGGTATAAAAACTATTAGTATATAATCATCATACAACATCACTTTAAAGCACTGTTATTGATTCTAACATGATTTTTTTCTTAATTTTTTTTTTTTATTTCTGTGATACATCTTTATTCCAAGTTATCTTTCCTTTGGATTTTAAGTGCCATTTTTTTTGGCCTTTGTTTTTCTGCTGCAGAATGTTTCATTCATTCCTTCATATATTTCTGCCTGCTTGAGTAAAAATTTATGGAGTTCTTTACTTTGCAGTCTTTTTTTATATTCTCCTTAATTTCCCTATTGTTCAAATGTGTGCAGTTAGAGATAGACGGAGAGTTGATGTAAGTTTTACTGTCCACTCAGCGATGTGAAGGCTCAGCTGGTTGGAGATGAAGAAGCAGCTAGTGTTACAGGCACTCACATCAAGAGATCACACCAAGTGCACTCTCTATCTGGTTCCTATTGTTGCCTGCCTTATGATTCTGTCCAGTTTCTTGAAGCAGATACTTTGGAAAAGATTCCTGCTGACTCAGGATACATTCTCCCTCCTGCTTGGCTTTTTACTTGATGCAGCCTCCATTCTTCCATTGCAGACGCTTTTACACAATGCTGATCAGTCACGGTATGTGAGTTTCTACATATGTGTTCCTTGTCTTGTCCGTGGTGCTCTTTTACCTTCCTCCTTCCATGTTGGAGTGTATTGGTGGGTGTTGTCTGATCTTCTTCCGTATATTTTGCCAACTTTTGACCACTCTTCAGAAAAGCTACATGGAAAGGATTCCTACTATGTTCCTCTGATCTTGCTTCAGCATTATGTGAAAAAATGTTTCAATTTCATCCAAGTTGATAATATGGGATAATGATCATGTGGAAGACCATTTCAAATTTGCATATAATCTACATTTTAAGAGAAAAGCTTGTCTATTTCTTTTATTTTTCTCATAGATTCAACATCCATATTTACATTTTGTCCTAATACTTTCACAAGTACAGTAGCATTTAGCATGTTAAGTTGACTTGGAAAATGTATTTGCTATTCTTTTTCTCTTCATTTAGCTGCACACTGGTTGCTTTCCCTTGTGCTATTTTTAGAAACATTATCACTCTTGCCACAACAACTGCTGTGTGTTGAATATAAGATGGTGTTTCTCACTGTTTTTTTTTTTTTTTTTAATTATTGACCATCCTCCTATAAGGAGAATGTGTAGACATTTTTTGCTAATTAGCATCCGGACATTATTTTTAATGTCATCGGTATACTGTATAACTGATTATATACTCTGTCCTTTGGAATGCTACAACCCATCCTAATTTCTACATTTTTTTCACCTCCCAAAAACCAGTTTTCACTTCCCGTGGATAATATTGCCCACACTGAGGAACATGGTGCAATCTATATGCCAGGAAATTCACTGCATATTTTGTATTCATATTTATAATATTTTGTTGTTAATAGATTATCTTTTAGCATGTGACTGGGCATTTCTCTAATTAGAGGTGAACATATCCTACTTATACAAAGTAGCTTATAAATTCTGTCTTCCAAAATGCTATACAGCAAATACCATTCTTTTGGATCTTCTTTTGATTTTTTTTCCTGCCCATTCCTTCACCATATGCACTTCTATATACTTTAACCATGAGAAATAAGTAGTGTCTAAGTACTGAAAGGCTAACACTACATCATACCATGTGGTAAAAGCAGTGTCTGCAACTGCTATGGGATTTTCAAATGTTATTTGCTTTTTATTTTTCTTATCAACTACATACCTCTGGAACGAGGATGAAAAAGATATGAAGCTATGTGTCCCTTTGGAGTGGATTGGAATGGAGTGGAGTGGAGTGGAGATTCTGTCTGTCCTAATGTGTTCTACAGAAATCCTTCTTGCTGTGTGCAATCAAGTAGTTCTACTCACACAGCACATTTTTAAATAAAGAACATTGCCAGCACCTTTTGCATTACTGTATCCTCTGGAAGCATAATTTAAGTTATGGTTTCAGAATATAATTGTATTTACTTACAAAGCAGTGATTATTACATCCATACTTATTTGCATTCTACACATGTGTTTTGCAAATTGCTTTACAAATAATTGCATTCAAGGGATATCTTTGCAACACTTGCTCTTGTCCTCAGTTGCCACTGTTAATTGCAACATGGATGAATGGCCGACTCAGGCTTGGCATCCATTGATGGATTGGTTGATTAAATTGCCTATTGAAAATTTGAGTGAAGACTAAAGACTATGATCAAGCAGTAGTTGGTGGGCATAGAAATCAAAAAAATTATCGGGAGTGAGACTAGAATTAGCCTTATGAAAATGAATATTATTCGGCCTTAAAGAGGAAGGAAATGTTGACACATGCCACAACATAGATGAATCTTGAAGACATTATGTGAAGTGAAATAAGCCAATCACAAAAGGACAAATATTGTCATGATTCCACTTATATGAGATATCAAGAGTAGTTAAATTCATAAAGACAGAAAGTGGAATGGCAGTTACCAGGGGTGGGGGGAGGGAGGGAATGGAAAGTTGTTACTTAAATGGCTACAAAGTGTCAGTTTGGGAATACAGTAATAAGTTCTAGAGATGGACAGTGGAGATGGTTGCCCACCAATGTGAATAGACTTAACATCACTGAACTGAATACTTAAAAATGGTTAATAGTAAATTTTATGTTGTGTATATATTACCACAATTTTAAAAGTAAAGGAAATCTCCCTGTTAAGAAAATAAAGAAAACGCCACAAGAATATTAACATTAAAAGAGAACAAAACAAAGAGCTTGTGGAGTTGTTAGTTTCTGTGGAGCAGTGAAGAGCAGAAACTAAAATCTGTGCAGTTCCAGGGAAAGTAGATAGGATGATTTTCGGATATTTTGTTCTTGCAGTTGGATTATATGGATACCTTAAGCTCCCCACCACCCTTTTTTTGAGATAGCATCTCACACGGTCACCCAGGCTGGAGTGCAGTGGCACAATCTGAGCTCACTGTAATGCCTGCCTCCTGGGTTTAAGTGACTTTTGCACCTCAGCCTCCCAAGTAGCTGGCACCACAGATACCTGCCACCATGCCCAGCTAACTTTTGTATTTTCAGTAGAGACAGGGTTTCACTATGTTAGCTGGGCTGGTCTTGAACTCCTAGACTCAAGCGATCTGTCCACCTCAGCCTCCCAAATTGCTAGGGTTACAGGCATGAGCCACCGTACCCAGCCTTTGTATCCTTTCAATGGACCTCTGTTTAACTCTGACTTCTTTGATGATAACCAAAGGGTCTTAGCAAGGATTCTTTTGCCAAGAAAACAATTCAGGAGGAAACATATATCCCAAAAGAATATTAGTGCCATGAAATTTGTTCATTATATTGACCATTATATTTCTGCTGCTCAGAGCAATATCTTTCCATAGCAGATGCTCCATAGAAATCTATTAAATCCATAAAAGGAAAACTACATGATTAGCATGCACATGCAATGCACAATCTGGGATACCTCCCAGATGTTGAAATGAAGACATAGAAGTGGGGTTGTGTGGAAGAATAATCTGAATATGAGGAAACTTATTTCATTTGATCTTTCTTTCTTTGTTATCCTGGTATGAGGTTTGCTTTGCTTTGCTTTGACTTTCATTTCTTTATAGATTTCAAGAAAGAAACTGAGCCTTGGCTGCCAAATGCCACTCTTCACTATTCTTAACAAAAAGCACTGTAAAGATCTTGAATTTTTGACGTGCTAAGAACATGTTTTCCAGAAAAAAACCTCAGACATTCTCCACAAAGTCCAAAAAGCACCTTTTAATGATACAGCACTCTTCCCCAGATGTTTAGATTTCAAAGACTATTAAAATTTCAAAATAACTTTTAGGTGTCAATGAAGGTTGCTTGTTTTCATTTACCCAAGTAAAAAAAAAAAAAAAAAAATGGATTTAGTTTCATAAGAATTAAAGAAAAAGGAAAGAAACACGAAAAGGTGGTTCTCCAGTCAGGATAGATTTAGTTTAGAGAAAACAAACCTGAGTGGCGTCTTCTGGCCAAGTTAGGTCAGAGGCACATTTTCTTACAGACTGAGTTTTGAAAGATTCAGGGTGGGAGACTATCAGAGGCTGAGACTGTTTCTGTGTCTTTTTGTTGTGCTCATCTGGGAGGGAGATTTGTGTGTCTGCTTGCATACATCGTTTTGCAGCTGCCGGCATATTCCCCAAGTCTGCTTCTAGCTTTCCTTTCTTAGTGCACCTGAAGGGAAAGGAATGTGCTTATTAAGGCCCACTGTTTTACTGGGGCCCATGCTATGAGGGTAAAGTTTGGCAGTTACTTAAGAGACTTTCCCCCCACCTGCCTCTGTGCCTGAGCTGTTCTATCTGTGTCTTACTGTCTGCTCTTTCTGGCTGCTAGTAGTTAGAAGAGAAGTGATCTTCTTGAGATGCATGAGGCCGGAAAGGGAGCTGGAATTGAAAGTGGCCGTGCTTTTCCAAGATGACGGCGCTCGTGCTCTATCAGTTTCAGCATTATTTTGTAGGGAAAAATGATACTTAAAAAACTCAGTGCAAAGAACATAATTTCAGAATAAAAGATACCTTAACATGAACATGCTCAATTTAATGTAAGATTTACTACGTTGTTTAATTTTTCTTATTTTCCAGTGATGTGATGAAAACTCCACCTCTCATAAGAGTAGCTCTTCATAACCTTTGGTCCAAGATCAGTAAGAGTTGATGGTCTCTTAAAAACACTGTACTTCAAAATCTGAGATTCAGACCACTGAAAGACCAACGTTTTTTGTTTTTGCCTTGCCTTGACATAGACCAACTTACTCCAATAACCAGTAATGATTTCATGCAGATGAGTAATGTGGAATGGCAATTACATATGCTTTTGTAATAAACAATAATCATTTTAAAGAGTACTTAGTAAATGCCATGTAGTTATTGATGCAATGAGGGAAATTACTATCCTTTTTCTATTTTATTATTAAAAAATCTATTTGGCAAACAGCATTGGCAGTTAAGTCCGTGCTGATGGGACTAAAGTAGTAAATTCAACCTCGTTTGATTTTATCTTCTTGACCATCACAGTACTTTGGTGTGACCTAGCCATATTATGTATAAGGAGGTGTCACTGGCAAGTGAGGCCTAGATCAAAGAGGGGACATAACTTTCTGTAACATTATCCATACACACCCACACTCTTGTGGCTTTATGTTAAATGAATTTCTACCACTGAAGTTACAGACATTACTATGCATATACAAGGGGAAACCTGTGGTCCGTTATGATACATACCTCTAGAGACACTTAAATTTTAACAACCCACAAAAAGCCCCATCTATGCAAATTCATTTTGCTATTAATGTTAACTGAGTTTTTAACCCAGATTTTTTTTTTTTTTCCTTTTAAGGGTCAAGCACAGTGGAAGTTGAGGTCTGACTGAATTGCTTTTTGAAAAATTTTAATCCAGTGTTACCTCAGCAGGCAACAGATGGAGGAAAAGCCATTTGATGTCAGTTCAGTAGCAATGTGCCCAGCACACAATATGAAGCACAGATGCTTATCTGGAATGGCCATGAAGTTGGAAAATGAAAACTTGGAAGAAAGCTATTGAGTTCCAGAACCTCTCTAATGCCATATTATAAACAGACAGGACAGCCTCCAAGGGGTAGTATTAATACCTGATTCTCTTATGATCTTTTGGTAATAGAGTATGCACAAAAGTGCTTGTGCTCAATACTAAAACCTCAAGTCAGAAATGTCTTCTTCTCATCTTCTGAACAATACTTTCAGTTAATGATTTTGTGTGTATGAAAAATTTCATTTCCTTTTCCCCAGTGGCTCTTTGGAGTTTTACAGCCAACATTTTATTATATCTCTCATGCATTACATGATGAGAGTACAAACTGCTTCTCACATATCTTTTTATGCTCTTAAAAATGTGTGGTTTAAAACATCTGTGTATCAGGTATGTTATGTCACAATTATCCTTCAGATAACTATCTGTTTTCCTGAATGGTTGTCAATTTTTTAAAAATTTGTTTGCTTTTATAATGAGTTAGCGTTTTGCATTCTGACTTCTCTACAGGCTGTTCGTCACTCAGCAAAGAGGGCAAACATTTGAGTGAGTTGTCACTTGAGACCATGAGAATGAATGAAATTATCTGCTCAAAGTGGGATTTCGACTTTCTAGATGTAAACAGGCCCAGCTCTAACATTTGTGTGACTTGGGAAAAGAGGAAGGGTGAGGAATACTTGGTCAAATGTATAACTCTGAAATTCCTTTCCCTGGTTCCAGCCTGAAGCGTGTTTGTGGACACCTCAAACTACAAGTCCCATCTCTGACAACTAAAGCCTTCTTTAAAGAGCTGGCCCTTGAACTACTCCCAGGATATAAGGGTACATACATCATGATGGCATGCTCTGCTCTTGGGAGTACAGACTGAGGAAGAGGGCTCCATACTTCTGTCAGCAAATTTGGGGCTATTTGGGCGGAGAGTTCTGCAGACTTGAGTACCCAGAGGGCAGCATAAAAGTGGAGGTATGTGGATTTGTCTTGATCATTTCAGGCTGCTACATTAAAATACCATACACGGGGTGGCTTAAACAGCACACAATTCTCGTGGTTCTGGAGGCTTGAAGTCTGAGATGCCAGCATGGTTGGGTTCTTGGTTAAAACTCTTTTCTTGGTTATGTTCTTACATGGTCTTTCCTTGGTGTGTATACACACACACACACACACACACACACACACACACACGGGGCGGGGGCACAGAGAGAGAAAGATAGAAAGAGTGTCCCATACTCATTACCTAATCTAACCCTAATTATTTCCCAAAGCCTCCACCTACAAATATTATCACTTTGGGGACTAAAGTTTCAACATACATCTTTGTGGAGTGGGGAGACAGAAACATTCAATCCAGAGAAGGACTCTAGTTTGGTTATTTCCTGGGCCTCACTTACTTCTTGCTTTATATGGAGAGACACAGCTGGGAGAGTGCTATAGCAGGGACCTCTACAGTACAGGGCCAGTGACAGCAGTCTACTTGCCCAGGTCTAAGGTTGATACTGTGTGTAAGCTTTATTCCTTTGTAAACAAAAAGAAAAGAAAAATTCGTTATAATTCGTAGTTGCACAAATAGAAATGTCCAGTTTATATTTGTGAACAATATTATGCCAGCCTAATTAATCCATTTATATTTGTTTCCATGTGTGATGGACACACCCTAAGGTGACTCCCAATGGCCACACCCTTGCATACTCTCCTTTTCTTGAGTATGAATGGGATCCATGTCTTAATGCTAACTATTAGCCTTTTGCAAATGTATCTGGAAATTACTGTCTTGATCAGGTAATGTTATGTGGCAAAAGTGATGAGATGCTTATATTGTAAAAGATTCCTTCTTAGGAAGCTGGAGAGAACGAACCTCCCTGCTAGTCTTGAAGAGGCAAGCTGTTATGTTATGAACAGTCTATAGAGAGGACCTCATGGCAAGGAACCGGGACAGCCTCTAGGAGAGCCTCAGTCCTACCATCCACAAAGAATTAAATTCTGCCAACAACCGTATGAGCTTAGAAGATGATGCCCAACTCCAAAAAAGATCACAGGCTGGCTGACACTTTGATTGCAGTCTTGTAAGATTCTGAGCAGAGAACCCATTTATGCTATGCCCCGACTCCTGACACTGTGAGATAATAATTGTGTGTTGTTTGAAACTACTAGGTTTGGCGATAGCTTGTTACACAGAGTAAGATAACCGATACATTAGTTTTTTGGAGATTGGGCATTTGTTCTTTCTTGTGTTATCTTCTTTCTGTTTACTCTTTCCTCAGATTTTATGGTCTGGTCATCACTCTATTCTTGTGTACAGACACTTGTTTTATTGGCATTGGACAATCTTTGGGAATCCCCACTTCCCTGAATTGTTTGAGTAAAGTCTTTGAAAACACATACTTATTTGATACTATAACTGAGCAAAGATTATCATGTTCAAAGACACCCTAGATTTTTTGAAGACTTTGCTTGTGACACATCCCCTTTCCATTTCTTTCTAACTAGTCTTCAAATATGCACTCATTCCTCTGACATCTTCCTGATTTCTTATTTGCCCCTTGACACAGGCAAAAATATGTTTTTTTCTCTTCAGATAATAAATCCCTTTCCATGCCATCCTTTTAAGACTTTTTTCTTTCTTCTTCTTCTTTTGGCTTAATCCCTTAGTTAGTAATTTTAGTTGAGCTCTTCCTTTTCTAATTAAATTATATTCTCCTGGAGTGGAGAAAGGGTCAGGGGTAGGTCAAATTTTTTTCTCTCTTTATGACCTGTCCTCAACCCAATCATGCCTTGGATACAGTGGGCTCTCTTTTAGCTACTTGCTTGTATCAATGAAAGTGATGTTGTTGAGCTACATAGTTTTCAGCTCATAGATTTCTCAGGAAGATAATCAACTTTTTTTTTTCTTTTTAGAATCTAACAAAAAATAATCAGAAGATAAAAGATAAATGTCTCATTAAAACTGAAGTGAGCTTTTCTTTTTTCTTTCTTTTTTTTTTTGAGACGGAGTCTCGCTCTGTCACCCGGGCTGGAGTGCAGTGGCCGGATCTCAGCTCACTGCAAGCTCCGCCTCCCGGGTTCACGCCATTCTCCTGCCTCAGCCTCCTGAGTAGCTGGGACTACAAGCGGCCGCCACCTCGCCCGGCTAGTTTTTTTTTTTTTTGTATTTCTTAGTAGAGACGGGGTTTCACCATGTTAGCCAGGATGGTCTCGATCTCCTGACCTCGTGATCTGCCCATCTCGGACTCCCAAAGTGCTGGGATTACAGGCTTGAGCCACCGCGCCCAGCCGAAGTGAGCTTTTCCATCCTGAAATTGACATTACCTGATTGATAGACTTGGTAACTTTGATCCAGCAAATTCTCATTTGCTTGGATATTTGGATACCATTTAAAAATATAACAGCCTCAGAGAGCAGTTGAAGTGAATGATGTAGTTTGATATATAATACACTGATAAAAAAATGCCTACGGGTATTTTTAGAAGGACAGATAAGCACCGAAATCAAGTGGGAAAATCTGGTCACTAGCTAGTATTTCTGCTCCAGTTATTCCCTTAGCTGGCAAGAGTGAAATGCAGCCTCCTGTGGGTTCTTGTCGTTCTTGGTTGAAGACCTGGATGTTGGCAGACTGTCCCCAAAGGCAAAGTAAAAGGAAGAGTTTAGGCAATAATCAAGGTAATTCAAACAGTGTGTGTGCTAATAAAGAAAACAGGTGCTTTGAGCTTGGTTGAACCAGCGTGGAATGAATGCCCTGGATAAATGGCCTTCACACTGCTTTCTGTTGCATGACTAGAGGCAACTTGAAATGTCTGCCTTATCGATGCCCTTACAAATGAAGACAAAGCCTCCTTATGAAAACATCCAGATTGCTCTAAACTCAACCTACTTACAAAAACATTATAAACTTCAGCCATAATTGCAATGTCTTATTAAAGTGCAGATTTTTGCTTCAAATAATATTAATGATCTAAGATTTGAACGACAGGAAAGAAATGATTTGAGGACTCAGATGGCTTGTCACGATAGGGAAAATTCAGCAGAGATGATTTGTGTAGAGGAAACAATGTTACAAGCAGTTTGACTTAAAGTTTCAAGAGCTTGCTTTCTTTGGATTGAGTATACCATTAATGTTTGGTAGTGGTGACGGAGTGTCTTGCTCTAACTAGCCTCACCCCACCACCACTGTGCAGAAGTAGGAGAAAGGGTGGCTGACTCCAGAAACTCCATGTACCACTGCTCCTTTAAAATAGCAGATGTGCTCACTCTTTGTAATATTGATCACAACATCCACCGTGGGGCAAATAGATATAGTTGAACCAAGCTTTCTCTGTAGAAGTTCCTTAGACATTAAAGGGAATATCCAAAAGGATCCATGTGATATCTTCATTTGATTTTAACAAACATTTATTGAAGACCAGTCAACAAAACAACATGCAGTGGCAGAGCCCATAGAGTTCCCTTATAGAGCCAGCAAATGGAAAAATTTTTAACTGAAGTAGGAGGGGGAAAAGATCACCCCAAATCTACGTACAATCAGCATTTATTAATTCTAACACAATTACAGCAGATTAACTCCATGTCAAGGCTGGAATGAAATAACAATGGACAAATCATGAAGACTTATTTCAGAATCATTTTGAATCTCTTTCTTCTTCCTGAATTTGAACATAATTGCTGATTTTATTTGAGACTGTAGTTCAAAATTTATTTTCTTTTAGTTTTTCAAATTTTCCTGTAATGTAAGAATGAATTCTCTTTGATTATTTAACTTCCATGAAAACTGCCTCCAAGATTTAGCTTTTAGGAAATTTGTCTTATTTCTTAAATAAAAAGATTTGTATGTTACAGTTAAGGATCATATATATTGCTTCATTGCAATTCAAAAAAAGTGTAAATATATAAAGCTAACACCCCACCCCAATTCCAATAATATTATTTCTTCAGAAATAAACTTATTTTTTTTGCCAGTGCTTTCCATTTGTTCATGCTTTGCCATTAATATTTGCCTTCACATTTGCAAGCTTGTCACAAAATATGAATTTATTTTCAATCTTTCACCATTTGTGCAAATGCTGTTGTCACCGAAGGGTGAAGATATAGACAGACTTTAAAAGCATAATATCACAAATGTTTTCTAAGCCCTTTTATTAATGCAGTTCACAGCACAATTAACATAAATAATATTGTTTTTAGTCTACTGGTTCCTTGTCTATGTTGCTTACTCTTTCCCATGTGGGTTTGTCATTGACACAAAAAGAAAATCAGTTTAAATGGAGCTATCACAGATGGTTCACCCAGACAGCAAGGATACTTATAAGCTGAAAAATCATCCAATAGGAAAAACACAAGAACAACAATGAAAAGGTCTCTTATAATGCAGATCTTATTATTATAATTGTTATTATTATTATTATTAACTTTACAGGAGCAGTTGAACCACATTTTGCATGCAGTCACTAACTTTTTTTCAACCATATTGAGAACTCCTTCCCCCCACAATCTGCTTTTGTACCCTAATGCTTTTGGAAACCAGTAGACTAACAGATAAAAATAAAATAAAAACAAAAATAAAAAATGAAAGTGAGGCAAATGATGTGAGATTGAATTAGGAAATGGGAGATGGAAGTTCTTGTGTAGAAACACTGGTAATCGTTTCTGGCTGACCTGTTTTTTGGTTAATTGATTCATCTTTAAACACATTTATTGAAATCTACTATGTCCCAAGCATGGTGCTGAGCAATATGTGCCATATTTTGATATTATGCATATAGCATATGCATAATTGGATTTCACTTTTGGTCTAATAGAAAGTTACTCATCAAATAATAATGTGTATGTTTTTTAATGAATATGCAATTATAAGCTGAGATAAATTCCATCTTCAACAAGGTACTTACAAAACAGTTTGTCTTCTCTGAGGAAAAAATACTTACAATATTAGTAATAAATACAAAAGAGAGTCAACGACTGGTGAAAGAGCATGGAGAGCAGCCAGGGCTATATGTACAGAGGAGTGCGGGTTGTCTGAGAAGCTACCACAAGCATTGTGTAGTGGAGATAAGAGTATGGGGAGAGAGTGTTGGGAAGAGTGAGCAGAAATCAGATCACACTGCCTTGCATGCCATGTTAATAATTTTTTGAACTATTTTATGTGCAATGAAATGCATTGGAGGATTTTAAGCAGACATTGCCATAGTGAGATTTAATCTTTGACGGTTAAACTTGAAAAGTTTAATACAAATAAAGAATCTCCTTTTGAGTTATTGACCCCTTTATTTTTATTTATTTATTATTTTTTGAGACAGGGTCTTGCTCTGTCACTCAGGCTGGAGTGCTGGAGTGCAGTGGTGCGATCTCAGTTCACTGCAACCTCGACCTCCTGGGTTCAAATGATCCTCCCACTTCAACTTCTGTAGTAGCTGGGACTACAAGCATGTGCCACCATGCCCCGCTAATTTTTGTATTTTTGTGTATATACAGGGTTTCACTAAAGTTGCCCAAGCTGGCCTCAAACTTCTGAGCTCAGGCAATCCACCTGCCTCTCAAATTTCTGGGATTACAAGTATAAGCCACCGTGCCCGACTTTTTTCCTTAAAAAAAAAATGGCATTTCTTTTAGTAGAGAATGTGTTTCACCATGTTGTCCAGCCTGGTCTTGAATTCCTGGGCTCAAGCAATCTGCACACCTTGGCCTCCCAACTGACCACTTATTAACCAGAGGTGGTGCTTACTTTCACACACAGTGAATGCATCTGCCACTGCATGAAACTGATCTGTGCAGAAATTTAGCTGTGCCCTTATGCTTTATAAGAAGTGTTTTAACAGAGCCACAACCAAGTATAAAGCCCACAATTGTCTTTTAGATATGGCCATTATCAACATATATTTAGACTGTTTATATGTTCCTTAATTTCCTTTTTTTTTTTTTTTACTTCAGATTATCGTAACACCGGACAGAGACTGAATATTTATGTAACAACTTCTAGTTTTGTATTGAATTGGTGAGCCTAATAATTGTTATTACTAGTTTTGGCACAGTTTTAAATTTTGTAATCTTTTCATAAGAATGGTGAAGTACAGCAAATTATTAATATGATTGCATAAGTTGATAGTGACTATGGCCACTTGCAGTTAAATTTTTGCACAGATCAATTTCATGCAATGGCAAACAGGAGCTTTAATGATTCCTGCTTCTTGGTGTTCATGCTGTTATGTGATCCCTACCCCTGAGTGTGGGTGACACCTGTGATTTGCTTCTAAGCAATGTAACAACAAAAGTGACAGGATGTACATCATTATTTGTCTACAATTATATGATTAATTTACATAACATTGCAGTCCTGTACTTGCTGGAGTCTCTCCCTCACTCACTTCGAGGAAGCAAGTGACTATGTTGGAAAACCCCGTGTTGTAAGGAATTGTGGGTGGCCTCTAGGAGTTGAGGGTAGCCTCCAGGAAACAGCAAGAGACTGAAGCTCTCTTTACTACCACTGCAGGAGATAGAATCCTGCCAACTACATGAGTAAGTTGGAAAGCAGAAACTTCCTCACTTAAGCCTCAGATAATACTGCAGCCCAGATAAATTATCCCTTTTTTGCAGATTCCTGAGCCATGGACACTGTGAGACAATGAATACGTGATTGTTAAGCTTCTAAGTGTGTGGTTATATTGTTGTGCAATGCTAGATGAATAGTATGATTCTGATACCAAAATCACACTGTGCAGAGCAAGAAGTATCACCACTCAGTGGGTAAGATGTTGATTGGATGTTCAATACAGGAGAAACGGAATTCAGCCTGGGAAACTTGGTTTAGGGAAATCCATGCATTTTTCTGAAACAATGTGTTCTCACAGAGTCAATTGTATTAATGTAGAATAGTTGCCTGTTATTTTGGGCAAATCACAACTTCCCTAGTTTTAGTTTTTTTCTCATCTGTAGAGGGATAATATTTGTCCTTCGTATATGGAGATTGCGATAGGATTAAATTGAGATCACTGTAATTCAACAATCAAGTTTACACTTGTACAGTGCTTTCACATATTATGCATGGACTCCATTGCCAACAGTAGAATCCTAGATATTCAAGTGAGAGTATCAACATGGTACAAATGAGCTCTCCTCCATTCTCTGTGACCCACTATCACTAATACATCTGATGTGGACAGATTCTCCAGTCAGAGTTCCTGATTTTCTGTCTGAGTTAAGAATAGATGTTTGTTAATGCCTTTGTTGAAACACTCACAGTGTGGCCCTTCATTTTACCTGTGGCAGGTGTATTATTCCAGTCTAAGTTATAGGAATTCTTGTAGATGATTTACCTGCTTTACCCTTAAGCCTTATTCTTGGATGCAGTGGTGTACTTGAAATTCTCTTTTGCAAAATCCAGTGCTTTCCATTTGTTCATGCTTTGCCATTAATATTTGCCTTCACACTTGCAAGCTTGTCACAAAATATGAATTTATTTTCAATCTTTCACCATTTGTGCAAATGCTGTTGTCAGCAAAGGGTGAAGATATAGACAGACTTTAAAAGCATAATATCACAAATGTTTTCTAAGCCTTTTTATTAATGCAGTTCACAGCACAATTAACATAAATAATATTGTTTTTAGTCTACTGGTTCCCATAAGCATTAGGATGCAAAAGCAGATTGTTGGGGGAAAGGATTTTCAATATGGTTGAAAAAAAGTTAGTGACTGCATGCAAAATGTGGTTCAACTGCTCCTGTAAAGTTAATAATAATAATAATAACAATAATAATAATAAGATCTGCATTATAAGAGACCTTTCATTGTTGTTCTTGTGTTTTTCCTATTGGATGATTTTTCAGCTTATAAGTATCCTTGCTGTCTGGGTGAACCATCTGTGATAGCTCCATTTAAACTGATTTTCTTTTTGTGTCAATGACAAACCCACATGGTAAAGAGTAAGCAACGTAGACAAGTGTCCAGTTTGATGGATATCATTATCTCTTTAAATCAAGGAGACTTGGGAAAAACTTTATTTAAATTAAGAAGTATCCCTGAAAATTGCAGTCCTCAGGAAATAAGTTCTTTTAGGTTTCAAATTAACTTAATACAAAATGTATCATCTATGTAGCCAGCAATGAGCAGGAAGGAACATAATCACTAGAACGTTTTAAAACATCTTAACTAGATTTTCAAGATTTTGCTGTCCCAATAAGTGGGGATTAATGACAAAGGAAATATATTTATTTAATGTAAATATTTTGTTTCCTTAAAAATTTAGCAAAACAACACAATTCACATAGTTGCTGAGAAGTGATACAAAGGAAAACAGTCTTGGTTAACATTTATTATATGCTTACTATGCACCAATTTATATTTGTATGTCTCTACACAGATTATACAGTTTATTCCTCACAATTAGTCCTATCAAATGTGCATTATTACCATCGCCAGTTTACAGATGAGGAATGTGAGACAATGAGATATTAAGCAATTTAGCCACAGGCCAGACAATTGGGATTCAAATCCAGACCATGTAGGAGCTAAGAGTTGAATCCAGGCAGGTGAATTAAAATCTAAGCCAACCACGAATCTTTGGCATAGTGGAAGTAGGGCAGATTTTGTAACCAGTATAAACTGGAACTGAGACCTGACTGTGCTACTCAGTAAAGGTCTGATCTTGGGAACTTAGCTCCCTCTTCAGTGAAGGTTGCATTTCAAAATAAGACAATAGGACCTAGGATTACATGAATGTGGCTCAAGTTTCTTCCTTGCATTTTGGAACCTCATGAGGGTGATAATAGTACACCACACCAATAATTTCCTAAATCCTCTCCCAGAATCCTCCTGTCTTCTTTCCTATGCCTATTCTTTTTTTCTTTGTTTTTTTCTACACCCATCCTTGAAATGCAAGAGATGAGGAGGGATGGAAAGGATATTGAGAGAGTCATGCCAAAATTCCTCTTAGTGGGCAAAAGGAAAGCTATAGTCTGTAGCACTCATCCTTTACACACTTTTGTTTGGTTACAACATTATTGTTATACATTTAGAGGCATCCACGGTATATATTTTGGAGACTCCAAAGGTTTAAAATGTTACAGGTTAAAAGTTGGCCCTCTCATATGAGAAACAAAAGTATGTAGACTCATGATGACTTTATGTGGCTTTCATATTAGACAATTCCTTCTAATGGAACGCATGTGGATGGGCAGGGATAAAATTAAAGAACAAGATTCCTAATAGATTAGTTAAAGCATGTCTGACCTAAATATCAAGATAGGCTGTGAGTTTAAACAGTAAAGCCTACACTATTGTTTTGAGGTTTTGATATAGATGAGAAGATCTGTGTGAGACACACTGATGATTAATACCAACTTACTGGGTAATAACAGTGCTTTAGTAAGTTTGGAATTAAGATATAATTTCATCTTTACTCTTAAGTGATCCAATGAACATCTCATGAGTAAGCATTTTCTCTACACTTCATGATAATATCACTTTTAAGCCACATATATTGAGGAGGGACAGCTGGCAGCCAACGTGTAATACCTTGTGCCTCATCTCTTCAAACCTTCACCTACTCACCACCTGTCAGCAACTTATCTGCTTACTATTTCTATAATTTTGTATTTTCTAGAATGCCACTTAAATCAATTCATCCAGTACGTAACACTTCAGACTAGCTTATTTTATTTAACAATGACGTTTAAGATCCGTCTGTATTTTTAGTGGCTTGATAGCATATTTCTTTTTATCATTAAATGTTAATACAATTCTACTGATGAGTATTCCATTGAATAATAATATTTCATTGGACAGTGTCTTACAGTATGTTTATCCATTCACCTGTTGAATAACATCTTGGTTGCTTCCCGTTTTGCATGATTTTGGATAACACTGCTATAAGTTTTCATGTACAGGTTTTTGTTTGGATGAGTTTTCAAATTAGTTGGTTAAATACTTAGAAAGGCAACTGCTGGATCATATGGTAGGACTATGTTTAGCTTTTAAGATGCTGCAAAACTGTCTTCCAAAGTGGATATACTATTTTGTATTTCCACCAGCAATGACTAAGAGTTCCTATTGCTCCACATCCTCCCCAGCAGTCGGTATTGTCAGATTTTTGGATTTGAGCCACTCTAATAGGTATGCAATAATACCTTATTGTTGTTTTAGTTTGTATTTCTCTAATGATGAGTTTTGAACATCTTCCTGTATGCTTATTTCCCACCTGTATATTTTCTTTAATTAACTGTATAGATCTTTTGCCCATTTCCAAATGTGGGTTGTTTGTGTTCTGAATTTTGGGGGAACACCTGTTTTTAATATGTAATTTCAAACTATAAATAAGAGTATGGAGGCGTATCTATGTGAGCCTGGCACTCTGGCATGCATCATCTCATTTTTAGCCTCAACCTATTCCTATGAGGCAAGTACTATGATTCTCTGTTCACACCTGAGAAGTCTGAGGTTAAGTGATAAAACTTAATTTTTAGAGGCTACAAAGCCAGTAAGAGGTAAGACAACCCTTTCTTAATAAAGTCTAAAAAGTAGTTTTTATAACCATCAGGTCTAACAGCCTTCTTTTTGTTACAAATATTTTTATACTCCACTTACTCACAAAATTATATTCATAAAAAGTATAACCTAATTAAATACAAAAATCAAGCAAATCAATATAAAACCTTGTATGTAATATGGAGGAAAAATAAGAGGAAGGAGGAATAAGAGGAAAATAATGACATAATATGTGTTTATATATTGAATACTTTTGCATGATTATATTAGGTACAATAATAATAAATAAACCCACTTATAATAAATACATTTATTTGCAAAAATCCAGAAGCTTATTCATACAATAATCTCAGGAAGTTAGTAGAATTTAAACAGGAAGGTACTCAAATAAAATCTAATGTTAGATTGACTATTAGCCAACTAGACTTACTTGAGAATAACACAAGAAGGAAAGATAATGCTTTGTGCAACAGGAAAAGCATGCCAGGATAAATTTTAAAATATAGAAATGAAGAAATAAAGTAACAAGAAGTCTTTGCAAGCAAGAGGTATTCGAAAGTCATGTCGTGTGTGGCAAAAGTCTTTACTGGATAAAACTTCTTTACTCATTTTGGATGTTTAAAATACCCAGCTACTAGTTTCCAGTCACGTGCTTCATTCATTGTAACAACTTAAATCATATTTCAGTTTCTTTACTGCCTCATTCTAAAGCCATACAGTAATTGTTCTATTTGTAATATGTAATTTGGGGATGACTGTGACATGCCAGGTTATAAAATTCAGGCACATTTGAGACTATTTTGGAAATATTAATTTATGGCAATAGAAATGTCAAAAATTAGTAAAGTTCAGTGTTTAAATTTCCCAACTTGTGGCCTTGAATCAAATGAGTCTTATCTTTGGTAGCACAGGTACTTTATAAAAGTTAATAAAATACATTAGCTAGAATAGAGTCAGATACTAAATATTTGGAGCACAATTGACCAAAAATTCTTTAAAATCATCTCCTTGGTTCTGCTTCATGAGGTCTTCGGCTGAAGATTACCCTTATAATAGTAACACTGAAGGATGGGATGTAAAAAAAGCATTGTTTGTACTTTCATAAACATCCAATACATTCTATTTTAGTTACTAAGAAATATGCCATAGAGAATAACTATATAATCAAAAAAGTTCCCTTCTTTCAAATTTTTAACTTCTTTGACCATAATCTGCAAGATTAAGTTCATGTGACACTCAAAATCTTAAAAAGCCAGTATGACCTTGACATTTTTGAATTTATCTGAATTTTCTTGGCACCAATTTATATTTTCATGCTGGGTCACCTCTTGTGGTCATGCATTTTATAGATTTATTCCCTGTTCTATCCAAAAAGTCTTGTGTTTATTAGTCTTCAATTTTGCTCTCTTTATTTTTAAGGGAAATTTTTATCATGCTAACCAGATAAACAGACTACAAGAGCAGTCAAACTAGAGTGGGAGTGTAGGGGGTTCCAGAGATTTTGAATCTGAACAAGAAAAAAGATGTGGCCAAGAGGTGGCAGTAGAAAATACAAGCTTTTTTAAGGTGACCCTCTGACAAATTTGCATTTAGGGGGCGTGACAGGGTTGCCACCCAGAAAGGCAGGAAGGCAAAGAACTCCTAAAGGAAAGACAGATCAGAAAGGGAGCGCAGCGCCTGTCTCTGTGATATCCCTCAACAGCATGGGGTGACCCTGGGTCAGAGAGCTGCAAAAGGCATCTATGTCATGGGGTATGTATAGAGCAGGGGCTTAGCTTACCTGTGACTAGCAGATGTTGGCACAGTTTTGTGGGGTATGCAAAACAAGCAGGCTCTAAATGGCTAAAAAAATCTGCTTATTATGGCATGTTGAAACAACTGGATATACAAAATTTGGGTTTGGTGCCAGAGAGCTTTTAAGCTAATGGGTCTCATCCCGATGTGAAGATCTGGCTCTTTTGCTCTTTTGGCAAAAGAGCAACTTTGGCTCTTTTCTGGCAAAAGTTTGGCTCTTTTCTGGCAACTTTGGCTCTTTTCTATAAAAGGGAGGCCCTGTGGCATGGTGAAAACAAGGTGGGTTTGGAATCAGACAATCAGGATTTGAAATCTCTATTTTATTTCTTATTAGCTGGTAACCTTTGTCTAGTTCATTATCTTTAAGAACCTCAGCTATCTAATGTGGAACAAGGGGATCAAAATAGCTGACAAAAGCCTGGGATGAAGATTAAACAAGGTAGCACATGCTGATCACCAGGTACATAGGTTATGTTCAATAAATATTAGTTGCTTTCATAATTCTTTTCCATACTTTGGGGTATGTTATAATTCAAGTATCACTTGGATAATTTGAGTCTTGGATAACAGAATTTCACGGAAGAGTTTGCATGCAGGTAGTTTATTTTGGAACGTGATCTCGGGGAACAGAAGTAAGGGACTGAAGAGAGGTAATCAGGGAAACAAGAAAAGCTTGTGTATAGGTGTGCTCTATGGTCTGTTTTTGTAGTGATCACCTGTGGTCTGAGTAGTAAATTGAATGTGCCACAGGATTAGCCAGCAGACGGACAGAAGAAGAATGTATCTGCGGACATCTCCCTTCATGCCACCAAACTGATCAAGGGTTACTCTTTGTCATACCAACTCCTTCTCACTTCTAGTTTGAACACGTGTGAGTGCTGGGTGGTTTCCAGCAGCTGCTCAACACTACCACTGCACACCCAGAGAGGCACAGGGGCAGAAAGCCATAGAAAATGCTGCCACTGAGGTAAGAAGTTCTGTGGTTACACCTGTATAAAGTCGGTTGCTGCAGAAATGTTTGGAAGACAAGGTGGGTTGAGAGTTTGGAGAAGGGAAGACACATGGCATATTCAATAGAGAATGACAAGGCGAACAAAAGTGAGGTGATTAGTCTATAATGGGAAAGACCATCTTGAAAAACATGGGTCATTTTTAATAAAACCATGAGTTAGTCCATTGATTTTTCAGCTCTGACATATAACATTTTTGTGAGCTGCATGCTCTACAATTCTCTTTGATAATTTTTGAACAGAGCTAATTTTAGTACTTTCCAATTTCTCTGTAAACAAAGTGATAAAGCACACTTTTCAGATTTTTCCAGTCTATTTAGATTTTTTGGGTTGCAAAAGACTAATGCTTTCTTATTTCACTTAAAGCATCGGTGATTATTTAAGAAGATGCACATGTATAAAGATTCAGGGCACATTCTGAGACAGGCACATTTAATTTGTGCAAATTCCATTTTATTGGCTTTTCTATGAGGAGAGGTGAAACATTTGAAATGCATGAGACATTTCTGTGACTAGTCCACACTCAATTAGCATATTCCAGAAGTAACCGTAAGCTGGGAAATGGGAATTTGCTATTTCCTTGGTCATTCTGTCTCCTAGTGAAAACATCACATGCAATCCCGGGGGATTACAGAGTTTAAAGAAGCATACAGATTTTTTTTCACATGAAATGTCTTACAAAACAAGAGAGCCACTTCATCTAGTACTCAATGAAAGAAACCACGAACTGGTGCAAAACTAGGAGAAAAAAAAAAAAAATATTTGTGTCTATATTGCCATTCTCCCAAAGGATTTTTAAGGGAAATGATAACTTTATTCATTTTGGGTAAAATGTAATGCAACTGATGAGACAGATCAACAGGAGGGAAGAATCACTAGAAATCCCAGGGCCATTGAAAAGTTTCAGTGCTTTTTTTTTTTTTTTTTTTTTTTTTTAGGTGGGTTTTTTTCTCACCCCCCCTGGAGTGCAGCAGCTTGATTTCAGCTCACTGCAACTTCCGCCTCCTGGGTTCAAGCGATTCTCCCAAGTAGCTGTGACTGCTGGCGTGGTGCCTGCTAATTGTTTGTATTTTTAGTAGAGACAGTTTTCACCATGTTAGCCAACATGGTCTCGATCTCCTAACCTAGTGATCCGCCTGCCTCAGCCTCCCAAAGTGCTGGGATTACAGGCACCCGGCCTTGTTTTGTTATTTGACACGTTCTATAAATTGAACTTTCCCCCCCCCCTCAATGATGCTCCTTTTCCATAAGCTTGGTTTACTCACAATTTTATATAATAGGAGCTGTCATGGATTAAATTCTGTTTCAAGGTATTGTTTGATCATCCTCTTTTTGATAATGGCCTAATTTTCTGGTTTTGTTTGTTTGTTTTAGCTTAAATTCTTGAGAATCTACTTGACCCAGCCCATGATTTATTTTTCAGGATTTAGCATTTCAACTGTTGCTGACCAGCCTGAAAATTTACTTTTGGGGGTATCATTGTCCCCCTAAATCCTATTATTCCTTGGGGATAGGGCAAGGGCATAGGATTTGCGCAGGGTTTTGCAAACAACAAATGAGGGCTATGGGTGGAACAGTTTCATGCAGAAAGGGGCTATGGCTCTGACAGGCAATCTAAGAACCAGTTAATTTCCCCAGTTATTTAGTACAAGGAGTATTCTCTAGTTTAGTGAAAAACAGTCAGCTACATGCAGTCCTGTATATCATTCAGATAAAACTGCACTTGGAATTGAAGCTGCTTTGGCAAGAATTTTGTATCTAAAGTTCCTTGCATTTGTCTTCTCCTATTCTTATTTTTGAAGTTGTCTAATTTTCCTTGATCTAAAATATTTATGATTCTTATGATCCTTATTCTCTATATTCTCACTTAACTTTCTTTTGACTATTAAATAAACAAACAACAATAAAACTCTTATTTTAAACTTCCTTGTGGACCAGTAGAGAAAGGAGAACTTAAATGTTGTATCATAATTAAAATTCCTTCTGTATCATAATTAAAATTGCTAGACATTTTGAGAATATCCTAAGCTAAAGAGGACAAGGGCTTAGTTTCAACTGATGACATGGAAACATCTACTTGAAATCCAGCCATTTTGGGAAATATTTTGTTGGTTTTGATTAAGATGCATTTGTTCTATAGAGAAAGGTTTAAAGCATCCCCTCTTTAGACTATTATTCCAAAATAGTGAGAGAAATATTATTATTCACTATATATTAGCCAACTTCTTGAGGAATTTGAGTATATTTAAAGTGGATAAAAGAAAAAGCAAATGAGATGATGTATGAAAAAGGAGAAAGAAGAAATTTGTTAAAATTTAATTTCTATGATTTTTTTCACTCATGAGGCATGGCTGAGCATGTTTTTATAGTGCATATAATATATTATAGCATTAAGTTAAATAGTTTCAGGTTTCATATAAATTATTTTATTCTGTAGGTGCTTCAGGACATAGCTCATTTCTAAGAGAGGTGATCTCATTATGTTTTTAAATGATAGCAGCATGTTCAGGTATTTTGCAAAATATATATTAATTAAATTTCATGTATCTTTCCAGCATGATCTATACCATATAGACTATATCAAGGTTTTCTCATTATTACAAAATATAATGATGCAAAATTTCAATTTAAAAAATATATTCATCCAACCATCCTCTCATCCTTAAACAAATACTAAATGCCCTTAATGAGGAGTAAAAGAACCTATTTGTGTTTGAATAAGATGCAGAGATGAGTAAAATAACCTTAAAGAGGAAGAAAGATATAAATGGTTAAAATACAAATGAATATGTGCTAAGTGTCATAATAAAGGTAGCAATAACAAGTTTTCTGAGTTGAATATTCAAGAAATTGCTAGGTGCATGATCAAGAAAAACTCCATGAGGAAATAGGCATTTGAAATAGGCATTTGGGATGCTCCTCCAAGAAGAGGTACGAAATTAAGGGGATTAAGGGGTATTAGGCAAGGACAAAGAGACTATAGGCAAGAGCAATGGTACACTGAAGATGGAAGCACAAAACACTGGGGAAAATCCATAGTAAATACAAAATTGTAAGAGGAAAATTCTGCACAATAGAGCTGAAAAGGAAGAATGAAGTGTGAGTGTTGGGCACCTTGAATGCCATCTAAGGAGTTTTGGTTATTTTCTTTGTTCAACGGATGGGAAATAAATAGGTTACCAGATGTTTCAGCAAGTAATCTGCTACAAAAGGACATGTAAGACCTCTCTGAACCCTGAGTACGCAAAATGTGAGTTATGTATTTATTCAACTATGTCTTAAGAACAAATTTTTTCTCTGAGTAACTGAAATTGTTATTGTGAGAGGCAACATAGCCCCAAACATGAAAAAGATGAACTGTTCTAAACAGCTACATCTTTTGTATATTAATTTTTCTTCACAAATAGCTGGAGTAAAAGTCTTTCTTTATTGTTTGATCCAATGAATCCTTGCAAAGCAAAACCACACTTCATGATCTACAAGGTCAAGTGCATCTGAGAGGAACATTTCAGTGAAACTTTAAAATTGCTGTGTTTTCAGATCTCGGTTCTCAGGAGAATAGAGGTAGGCAGGAGAAGGAGGAAAGAAGGTTGTTCTATGAACATTTGCAGACGCTTCTCTCTGTTGGGTGCTCACACAGGAAGATCTGATGCTTGATATGAGTAGAAAAATACTAATTGCCATTAGCGAGGAGATGTGGCATCATTAACAAGGCACTATCCTTTGTTGTCTGGGTCCTCAATGAAGGATAAATGAAGAGATGCAAAGAATATTAGAAGCTCCAATAAAAGAAAATTAAGCACATTCAGAGCTGCATGTTGAAAACTTATGAAATCAGAAGGGCTCTAAATAGCTTTGGTAAGAATAATGAGGAAACAGTATAATCAATGTAACTCAGCTAAATGGATACTTTGCAAGCCAAATGCAGTATACATAACTTAGAGACTCAGGAAGGCAGTCAATAAATATTAATGATGCTAAGAATCAGAAGATGGTTTAAAACTCATGAAATCAAGCATACATGTCTTTATTGTTGGATTTTTTCTAGATCGAGATAATTCTAGCCATTGCTTTTAGGTTCACAGGGAAAAACAAAATATACTATTCTCTTTGGGCCTCGGTTTTCTCATTTGAAAAATAAAAGGTTTGGACAGAGATCAGAAAACTACCGCCCAAGGACCAAACCTGACCTGTCGTCAGTATTCATAAATACATTTTTGTTAAATGTAGTCATGTCTGTTTGTCTATGTATTGCCCATGGCCATTTTTGGGCTACCATAGCAGTTAGGTAGTTGCAACAGAGACTGAATGGCTTGCAAAGACAAAGATTTTTCCCTCTGTCCCTTATACAGTTTGATAACTACTGGACGATCTCTTTAAGTCAGTGAAAACAATCCACAGTGTAAGAGTACATTCCAATGTTAATTAGAGCTGGAGTCTATCATGCAATTTATAAAGGAAAGACTTCCAGAATATGACACATTTGTGTTCTTGACAAACGCTAGGTTGAGGGATTTGTGCGTGCACTTGAACAAACACTTAGCAAGTACCTTAAAAGCCACAGACTCTTCTTCTAAAGCAAAATAGACCCTAAATAACCATTATTCTTTCTCTCACTGGGACTGCATAATTATTGCTTCATTCAACTTGATTAGTTCAGACTTCATTAACTTGAAATTTTCCACAATTCAGGCAGACTGGACTACAATATACCATTATTGCTTTTTTTAAAAAAAGGATTTGTTGAAGATGTACATAGTGAAAAAATGGTTATGGGGAAGTATTTTACCCTACAAACTAAACCTCCTTAAAATATGAATTAAGTTGGTAATGACAATGTTTCCCCCCAAATTTTCTGTTTGCTATTAAAACATTCCAAAAAACTTTCCCCATGAAAACCTCAGTTTGCCATTTGAATTAAAGACTTAATGGCCTGTTATTTAGATTGAAAAGATCCGGGTCCCAACTGCAGGGTTGAAAGTTCATCACGTTTCTTAATTTCTCTCTTTTTTTTTTTTTTTGAGATGGAGTTTCGCTCTTGTTGCCCAGGCTGGAGCGCAATGGCGCGATCTCGGCTTATCGCAACCTCGGCCTCCCAGGTTTAAACAATTCTCCTGCCTCAGCCTCCCGAGTAGCTGGGATTACAGGCATGTGCCACCACACCTGGCTAATTTTGTATTTTTAGTAGAGACGGGATTTCTCCATGTTGGTCATGCTGGTCTCGAACTCCCAACCTCAGGTTATCCACCCACCTCGGCCTCCCAAAGTGCTGGGACTACAGGCATGAACCGCCGCGCCTGGCCTCTTAATTTCTTTGTCTCATCTACTCCAAATTTGTTGATCCTCTTCCCATCAAGTGGTGGGGACTATGTACCTTCCCTTTGAGACTGGGTGGCTTGGGACTCAATAGAGTATGACAGATTTCACTTAGCATAGCATCCTCCAAGTTCATCCATGTTGTCACAAATGGCAGGTTTTCCTCCCTTTTTATGGCTGATGTTGATTAATTTGATTGTGGTAACCATTACATGTACATATCTATCACATCATCAGGTCTTATACCTTGAATATATACAATTTTTATTTGTCAATTATCCTTAGTAAAGCTGGAAAAAAATAGGGGCAGCAGAAGTAGGTATGGTCATAGAAGATGTTGAAGTTTCTGCCATGGTCTCTGGAACACTTGTACCTGGGTCTCTGAGCTACCAGGTCAGAAGTCTGACAATACTGAGGTGGGCACACTGCAAGGAAGGCAATCCACTCAGCAGTCTTGGTTTCCAAGTCTTTTCTGACTTGATGCCCAGTGTGAGAGCAAAGGAGATCACAGGTGATTCCTTCCTTCAATCCTTGAGTGACCCTAGCCTTCAAGCCTTCCCAGACATGATTTCAGACTTTGGAGAACCAAGAAAAGTCATCCCCACAAATTATAACATATGAAATACATAATAAAATATCTGTAGTTTTAAGTTACTACATTTTGGGGATAGTTTGCTTAGCAACAGCAATAATAAAACTGTTCTGCCATCTACAAAAGAGAAACAATATTAATCAATGTGATACAACTGCGTTGGGAAGACGCATAAATCATAAATAAAATGCTACAATGCCTGATCTATCATAAGCAGTAAATTATAGCTATTCATACACATTTCCTGAAAGTGATAATTTAATTCTACTTTTGTTCATTGTAACCAAGTTCTATATTCCTTTTACTGCTTCTCTATAGTACCCATGTATCTAGTTTCACTACCACACAAATAGAAGCTATGAATTTTTAAAGATCAAGCTCAGATATTCAATAAAGCAGACTGATTCCTAACAGATATGTGTACAATAGGAAACTAGAATCCAGATAAAAAGTTAATATAAATTATTGTTATTATTAACCAATTTATTGAAATAAACATTTATAAAATGCCTACAATGTGCCAGACCCTCTGATGAAGCTCATGATAAACATCCATGGGGAAAATGTCTGCTTTGCCTTTGACCTAACACAAGAGTTGCTGTACTTCCTTATTTAGTAACACCATCCTTTTTAGCTGGGAGTTAGTGATCCATCATCTTTCATCTTCTCAGATCTGACAGACACTGGCATATACCACAAGACCATAAATGATCACCAAATCTCAGGACTTTCTCTCATTGAGGATTCAGATCTAAACGTCTCCTTGAAGTTTATCCTGCTCTTTTGGCTTGTCAGTAAACACAGTGTGGTAGAGTTTGTGAGGCAGATACCATGGGTGAGCAGCATGAAATTCAAATGCACAATGAATTGAAGTGACATTTTTTTATCCAAAGCAATTCCATTCAAAGCCACATCATTTCAGAAGGGCACCAGTACTGATGATAACAACTGTGCATTGAGACTACTCTGAGTAGACAAATTGTCTTGCATTTTAGCTAATGAACAAGCACTGTAGTGAACAGTTCTTTGCTTCGGGGTCATATTCAACTTGCTATTTGCTCCTTTGGACGTTCATACAGGGTTTGTTAAATTAGGCAGTAATTTTTGATTACGTGGTGCCATCCTAATGGTTATGATCTTTGGCAGAACTCTTAACAGATTACAATGGGATGGGACTGTGAAGATATACTAGGAACTCAAGGGAAGGTAGAATTAAGAAGCAATTTGTTGGCCAAGAGGCCTCCATCTTTTTTACCCTGCAGGCATTAGTAGAAATAAAAGACAATGTTGAATTGGTGGGGGGTGATGGTAGTTTGGGGTCGATTAAGTGCCAAGCATTGTTATAGACTCTCCATGTACATTTTCCAATTTAATCTTCATGATAACTCTGCAAGGGAAATACTTATCTTTCATTATCTAGAAGAAGAAAGTGAGGTATAAATTAAAGGACTTGCTCAATGTGAAAAGAATTATGACCTTTTGAAGTGTGAGGGTATAGCTATCTCACAGGTGGAGTTGTTTAAGCCCATAAGTCAAATGGTTAAATAGTAGGCATAACTCTCTCTACCATATTTTAGAGTATTGATACATGGTTTAAAATAATCCTTAAACACATTATAAAATTAGTGCATACTTAATTAGAACACTGGGAAGACAGTAGCTGATAAAGAGTTAAACTGATACTACCTTTAATCCTACTACCTAGAAATAACCATTGATAAGATTCTGATGGACTATGTTTACTTATAACATTTTTGCTATGATTTTGACCTAAAATGGCTCCCTATCTTATACTACAAGTAATACACTTATTTATGAAAGGCAGAAATGTATAAAGAAGGAAGTAAAAATCACGAAGAATTCCACACAATCCAGATATATTAACATGTAGGGAAATTTTCATATAAAACATACCTGTATACTTATATATATATGTTCATGTATAAGTACATAATTTAAATACATTAATTTATATTTTCTACCAAATTAGCATCATACCCTTTATGCAAGTGTATATGCTTATAAAAACACTGTCATTGTCTTGCTAGGGAAATTATCTATTTAAATCAAATTTATTAGGGGAGAGGAAGAAGAAGAGAAAAAGTAGAAAAGAGAGAAGGTGGGGAGGGTTGGGAAGGAAGGGAGTGGGGAATGAGAGAGGAAGTGACTAGTCATTAGTTGTGTAAGTTCTGACTCTATCAGCCTTTAGTATAAATGCAATAATTCATCTTCATCTATGTTTTTCTATTTTAGTCTCTATGGTACATCATTATCAAATATTATTATTAGAACAAATTTATATTGCATTTAACAGAGAGCAAATTTATATCTTATAATCACAGGACATCTCCCAATATCACCATTATCATACCATCACCATCCTAATCATCACCGTCATCATCATCTAACACTTGTTGAGTGCTGAACCCTGCCAGTTCTTCAGATTTTATGTAAAACATGTCACTTAATCCTTACCACCTTCTAAAGTAGGGGCAATATTTAATTTCATTTTGCAGATGAGAGATCTGAGATCGAGAACTATTAGATACATTTCCCAAAGTCTCTCCACTAGGAAATAGTGCTGAGATTTGAATCTAGGTTTTCTGATTCCTAAGGCCATGATTCCAGTTCTGAAAATTATACTATACTGATCAGCTTGATCAAAAGTTGGGATCATAGCTGTGGTATTTGCCATATAGTTTGCCAGTAGAGTCATAGGTCACAGAAAGATAGAATTGTCATATTTTAGAAATGGAAAGAATCTTGATTGATAGCCTAAGGTTCAAATATTAAATATGAAGAAAATAGAAGCCGGAAAAGTGAAAATGGCTTGCCGAAAATCACCTAGTGGGCTGAAGACAAATCCCACATGACTTTTAGATCAGTCCCCTGTAAACTGAAAAGCATCCCAGAACATAGAATGGCAGGAAGGTCAGTGCTCTGAACCAATAGCACTGAGACCATTTTCAAGTCCATCCATGTGTAGACTTGTCATGTGACCTTAGTCTAGATATTTAATCTCTCAAAAATCTGGGTTTTTTTTTTTTTTTTCCTTTTCTTTTCTTTTTCTTGTTGAAGGAATGGGGGTTAGAATAAGTGACACTCAGAGGCAAAGGCTAAAATACAGGCTCTCACCCCTGAATGTGAATTTCAGCTTCACCATTTGTGGGTAGATCTTCTTACCTTGGGTAAGTCACTTGGCCTCTCCAACCCTCATTTATCCTAACTTTAAAATAGTGATAAGAAGAGTCCCTCCTCAGGGGTTGATGTGAGGATAAAGTGAGATAATCTAAACAAAATACCTGGCTTATCATATGTACTCAATAAATGATAGTAATCTTAAGTTCCTTTAGGCTCTGAAATTAAGTGTTACAAATCAGCAAATACTCACTGGATATCTACCATGGCCCAAGGTCACCTACCAGTACTAACTTTGAAATGTACATTGCTTACAGAAATTTTTTATTTTAACTTCCCTGAATGTTAGGTCTTTGAGTTGAAAAAGTAATGTTCAGTTCAAGCTTTCTAGAATCATGCAGAGAGAAATAAAGAGGGGGAGTAAACACACAGAGACCATTTTGCTATGTGCCTTTCACGAGTTTAAATCCTTTAAGCCTGGATGAGCTCTTTTCTCTCTTACAATTTCTATTTGAAATCTCTTCATTTTAAGTGTCGTATACATATTTATGGATGGTTTTACTTTCCTGCATCTCTTCTAGTTCAACTCTTGCTTTTTCAAAACAAAAAGCAAGGAGATATACTTTTGTAACTATTTTCAGGAAGTAAGAGCTACTTCCTGGTAATATGGCATGCTTCACTGATACCATTTCAACATTCTGCAGTTTGCATACATTTTACACTACAGTTTTGCCTCCAAGTGGCATTGTTCTTTTCTTCTCAATTACATAAAGTATTGGCATATGTTGATGCTTGACCATATCTAATTATTCCTTTCAGCTTTGTTCACAAATACTAAAAGAAAAGAAAAACAGTGCAGTAATAATTTCTATGTCCATCCTTAAAAGACCTATCAATACTTAATTCTTAGGTTTTGAGTTTTCTTAATTTTTTTTTTTTAGGTCTTTCATTCATCTCAAAGTATCCCTTGGTGATTCAGACATATTGGAAGTGTGGCACATGAGGTTGAATTGGCTCCTTAAATTAAGGCATTCCTCTGAATACTAGAAATTTATGAAGAGAAATTCATTTGCCTCTGTTACATCAAAGTGATTAACATGTTCACTAAGCAAGGTTAGGTGACAAAATGCTGACAGTGTGACACTGTTCCCTCTGCCCAAACATATTAAATGGCTTCCATTACGTATGACAAAATATACAAACTACCTAATGTGTGGTAGCCACTTTGATAGAGTTAGGCTATTTCAAGTGGTGAGAATAGAGATTGACTAAGGGAATGGGATCAATTTTGAGGATACAAGAGGAAGTCAGGATGCTCAGAAAGCCATGTCAGTAACCTTTTGTTGATTTTTTATGAAGAAATAAAAATTCATACAGACTACCCTTGTAGTCCAAAAGCAATAGCAATTCTAACAATTCTAACAATGTGTCTTTTTCTTTTCTTTTCTTTTTTTTTTTTTTTTTTTTTTTTTTGAGACAGAGTCTCGCTCTGTCGCTAGGCTGGAGTGCAGTGGTCTGATCTCTGCTCTCAATGCAACCTTCGCCTCCTGGGTTCAAGCGATTCTCATGCCTCAACCTCCTCAGTAGCTGGGATTGCAAGCATGCACCACCACACCCAGCTTTTTTTTCTTTTTGTTTTTTTTTTTTTTTTTTGTGACGGAGTCTCACTCTATTGTCCAGGCTGGAGTGCAATGATGCGATCTCAGCTCACTGCAGCTTCCACCTCCTGGGTTCAAGTGATTCTCCTGCCTCAGCCTCCTGAGTAGCTGGGATTATAGGCGTGTGCCACCACGTCCAGCTAATTTTTGTATTTTTGCTAGACAGGGTTTCGAACTCCTGACCTCATGATCCACCCACCTTGGCCTCCCTAAGTGTTGGAATTACAGGCGTGAGCCACCACGCCTGGCCTATTCTCATTACTCAGCTTTTCTGTGCTTCTGCGCTTCCCAGTCTACTTCTACAGCAATTTCTAATACTCATTTCACTTATTAGTACACATCTTATACTAGCTACTGTGTCATGCATTTTTTTTGCATTTATGTAATCTTGCCTTCAGATACCCTAAGACAGAGCTTCTGATGGGCTTGGTTAATGGCTCAGTATGTAATGTTGAATGTCCTTTGGGGTTGAGGGTTTTTTTTTTTGTTTGTTTGTTTGTTTGTTTGTTTGAGATGGAGTCTCACTCTGTTGCCCAGGCTGGAGCGCAATGGCATGATCTCAGCTCACTGCAACTTCTACTTCCCGGTTCAAGCGATTCTCCTGCCTCAGCCTCCCGAGTAGCTGAGATTACAGGCACCCGCAACTGCGCCCGGCTAATTTTTGTATTTTTAGTAGAGACGAGATTTCACCATATTGGCCAGGCTGGTCTCGACCTCCTGACCTAGCGATCCACCCGCCTTGGCCTCCCAAAGTGCTGGGATTACAGGCGTGAGCCACCATGTTCAGCCGGGGCTGAATTCTTATCCCAGGAGATCACAAAGCTAGAGTCCTGTCTGCAGATAACTTCTTTTGGCTCAGGATTTGAATCAGTAGATAACTGTATGATTGTGTGACAAAGTATCCTTTAGATCAATAAACCTCTTTATCTGTTTTAATGGACAGGAGTCACATGACAAATAGGCACATCAAAGCTTCTTTCTGATTAGGGCAAAAAGGGAAAAATTGTAGAAACTATTACTAGTAGTACTAGTGTTATTATTATCATCACAGTAGCTAATAGTTGCTAGCACAATAGCTAACTATATCAATCACTTCTTATATGAAAACCTTTCTTCTATGGAGATGAAACTTACATACGTTTATGTTATCATATCTTCACAGAAAAAAAAACTTAAGGGAGAAATGTATGCTCGCTTTATACTAGTAATTAAAGAGTTGGGGCTTCAGGAGATAACCTGGGTTTACTGCAAGTAAGCTGCTCTGATTTGGGGAGAGCAGAATGGCAGGGTGACTAAAACTGCATTTGAAGATAAAAATCTAGTGAAAGCAGGGCCTTTATTTTGCAATGTGTTCACTCGAATTTAGCACACAAAAATAATTTCTTCTGAAAAAAATGTGAGAGTTCATTAAATATGCATAACCTTTTGCTTTTTTTTTTTTTTTTTATTTCTTGAAAGCTTCTATTCCTTTGGATGTCAAATGCACCTAATTAGTATAAGCTGATGTGTGAATCTTATTCCACTTTTTAAGACAAGAGGGAAAAAGTCTCATTTGTATAAAATTTAGAGTTGTGAATTTTAAAGCATGGTTAAAAAATAAAATCATACATCTTAATTAAACTAAAAAGTTTATTTATAGAATGACAGATAAAATTGAGTTTTTTAGTAATACAATTATGTGTGATATAATAGAAAGTACTTTTGAAAAGAAGTCAGGATATCTGAATGCTGGCTTAAACTCTCACTGTTTCTGGGATATTGGGCAAGTTATTGACACTTTGTTGCTTTGATTTAAGTTTCCTTATCTGCAAAGTGATGTATTTTGATTAAATGATTTCCATTTTCTCCAAAAAGTTTTGGAAATGCATGGTATGATATACATATGATGTATTTACATCAATTTTCCTCCCTATTACAATCACAAATATAACATAAAAATCCTGAAAAATTACCAAGAACTTAGATTTCTAATCAAGAATATTGAATTTATATGATTGCACATATTCAGATATTCATAGGGATTTGGGGAAACATTTAGCTCCTGATACATATTGTTAGGTTTGGAAGGGAAGGCGAGGGTTAAAGAAAGACACTCACACAGAAAGAGGGTGACTCAACAGCAAATGCAGGTTTTCTGCCCAGCATAAAACCTGCAGAAGTGGGGGACCAGCCTAATGCCAGAGCCCACTGCTGCTTATAGGCTGGCGGTACTTAGAGGTATGGGCGGGAGGGGTCTGGGCAGTATGACTTGCTGCCCAGCGGGATACTGATAAGATGTTCCCATGATGAGGCGGTTCTGGCCCTCGTTCCGGCGGGATGTCTTGGTGGTGTTCCTTGGATCTTTGTCCAGCAAGAAACGATAGGGATGTTTCTTCAGTTGGGCCTTTGTCTGCCTTGTGTTCAGGTGGTTAGGCAGGATGTTTCCCATGGCCCGAACCCCCGTGAAATGTTTCACTTTGACTAAGGTCTGCAAAATAGCAGGGAGCTTACAAAATGGTGCAGTTTGGACTAACATATCAGTATCTTTCTGGTACTTTCATATTTCTTTCTAGCAAGGTTTCTTTCAATATTGAGCCAACTAACTGAATTTTGGAAGAAAGATACCATTTAGTCCACCAAATCTAGAAATAACATTCTCTCTACAAATTGTATGCTGAGTCCATTTATGACTTTCTACCCTTGCTCCACAATTCCTCCTCCACCTGCACATCTCACGAATATACAGGAGGTTTTGTAGCAACATCGAATGATGAAGATCAGCTCTCACAGGACAAAGTTTCAAGCATTTTGCAAATTCTATCCAGAAGAAAAAAAAAAAATCCCCAAAACTTTAGCAATTGCTGTGCTCCCTTAAGGATGAAGATGACAGCTGTTTTAACAGCTGGAAAGTCACGTCTTCTGACAGCTCAGCAAAAGAGCTATAGACTGCTGAACATATCAGAAAGAAAGTATGCGTGAGCAAGCTGTCTTAGAACTTCTACAAGACAAATTGATCTAACAGCTTTGCTCCTCTGAATAGTTTATAACCAAAAGCTGTCAGCAGGTTGGATCTAAGACCTGGGAACATTTCCAGCTCTCCATTACTCTGAAGTCCCTCCTAGGGTCCCAGATTAGGAATGCTTTAAGGGGAATGGAAGCTCTTACTTGATGATTAGTGTTACTAATCTGAAAAAAACATAATACCTGATCAGTTGGATTTAATGAAAGCTGACTGAAATGCTACATGGGCGAGGGGAGGGGGAGAGGCTCTTGAAAGGTTTTACAGAAAAAGTTATAGGCTAGGAAACAAGGAAATATGTACAGTTAATTACTGTTAAGAGTAATATGAATGGGCCTGGCGTGGTGGCTCAAGCCTGTAATCCCAGCACTTTGGGAGGCCGAGACGGGTGGATCACGAGGTCAGGAGACCGAGACCATCCTGGCTAACACGGTGAAACCCCGTCTCTACTAAAAAATACAAAAAACTAGCCGGGCGAGGTGGCGGGCGCCTGTAGTCCCAGCTACTTGGGAGGCTGAGGCAGGAGAATGGCGTAAACCTGGGAGGCAGAGCTTGCAGTAAGCTGAGATCCGGCCACTGCACTCCTGCACTCCAGCCCGGGAGACAGAGCAAGACTCCGTCTCAAGAAAAAAAAAAAAGAGTAATATGAATGGTTTTGCCCAATTTCCATCATGAAAGCATAACATTTTCAATAAATGTCTAAATATAGTTTCTAAGATACCATTCATTTGTTCATTGATTCATTTATGTTTTCCATGTGTTTATTGAGCACTTACTATATCTATCATCTACTATATGTTAAGGCTAGATTAGATACTGAAATATATATTACCTACCCTCATGAAACTTGGTAGGGACAATTATTAATTAAAGAATTCTAGTCAACAGTATGTGCAAATGTCTATAAGCAAAACAAACAAAACCCCCCAAAAGCCCAATAAATGGAAAGAAAGAATGGTGGTGCCTAAGTGTGTAGGCAAGTGCAAGTCAAGACTTTGTAGGCCACATAAACGTTAGACTTTACCTTAAACATAGAAGCTTTGGAAGCCTCAAACAAGAGGGAAAATGAGGCATGATTAGAGTTTCCTTTATTACTGATCTTTCGGCAACGGAATGGAGATTTGTGGACATGCTTGCAGGACATGATGGATAATTGACTTTAGGACATAAGTTAGGAAACTATTGCTGTGGTCAAGAAAGGAGATGATACTGATGATGTGGCCAGTTGTGGGAATATAGAGAAGTAAACAGATTTGAGAGACAAGAAAGTAGAATGCATGGGACTTGGCTATCCATTCGGGCCATTGTGCATAAGGAACAATCTGAATTATTAATTTTCTCAAATCTACAATAATTTTAAAGTAATACTTTACTGAGTTAATAGAAGTAGCTACAAAGTAGTACTAATTTCTTTCACTCCTGCTTTTGTGTGTGTGTGTGTGTGTGTGTGTGTGTGTGTATAAAGTATAAAAACAGGAAAGGATGGTCCATGATGTTCAGTTATATGTTTTATCATAATCATAATATAATTAACCATATGTGTGTGTATTTATAGAAATGCACATATAGTTATTTATATATTATTTAAATTTCTACAGTTGTATGGAAAATAATATATATTTATAAATAAATATTATAAAATTATACAGTAATTTGGGCCAGGCACGGTGGCTCAAGCCTGTAATCCCAGCACTTTGGGAGGCCGAGACGGGCGGATCACGAGATCAGGAGATGGAAACCATCCTGGGTAACACGGTGAAACCCCGTCTCTACTAAAAAAAATACAAAAAACTAGCTGGACAAGGTGGCGGGCGCCTGTAGTCCCAGCTACTCAGGAGGCTGAGCCAGGAGAATGGGGTAAACCCGGGAGGCAGAGCTTGCAGTGAGCTGAGATCCGGCCACTGCACTCCAGCCTGGACGATAGAGCAAGACTCCATCTCAAAAAAAAAAAAAAAAAAAAAAAAAAATTATATAGTAATTCAGTTATATATTTAATTCAAGCTTCACAAAGGGCCACAAATAATTAAATAATTATATATACACATATTTATATACAGATAAAATTATTTAGTTATTTTTGGTCCTTAATGTAGCTTACATAAAAGCTGATGGCTTCAACACAATGATAAAGGAATTATCTTCAAAACGCATATTCAATATCAACTGTTTCTTATTCCTCTATAGAAGAGATTGAAAAATTATAGACTATGCCCCAAATTTAGCTCATGACTTATTTTTAAAAAGGGTTAATTAGAACACAGATATACTCCCTTTACATATTTTATCTATAACTGCTTTTTAATTATAATAGGAGTGTTGAGTAGCTGTGATAGAGAATATATGGCTCACACATCTAATATTTATTATCCGGCTTTTTACAGAAAAAGTTTGTCAATCTCTGCTCTATTGGTACATAAACTAATCCTATAATATTCATTTAGTCTGTTGATTAGAACACTTCTTTCTGGATATTTTACAGCATAGAAAATGAATTACATTGTGGGATTGTGAATTTTTAAAGTATTCATAAAAATCCTCAGAGCATTAAAGGATTTAGAAAGATATGTTTACCACTGAGAAATAGTTACTACAAAGGAAATAATAATTACATTAGCCAGATGCATTTTAGAAATTATGACTCCCTTTAGAAATCTGAAGAAATGGATAACTTTTATAGGCTTTGGTGTTACTTTTGGATGTCAAATTCTATAAGGGTCCATCCATCTCATACTTAAGAATTGCAACGACTGTATTGAATGTGGCATACTGAAATGTTTACAGATTTGTAAAATAGATAAATTGAGCCAAATAAATATTTGCCAGTATTTTGCATTTGGAACAGTGAGTAGATCACCAGTTACCTAAATTATATTATTGTGGTTAAATAAATATACAGACTTCTCTCTCCCATTCCCACCTAGCCAAAACTGAATTACACATTTTTGGTGTATATTGATAGCTGCTGGAGTCTTTCTGGTGCTATTTAGATATCACATGGCAAAAAAGAGAGGCTTTTAAATTTTTTCCTAAAGTCCTTTCATTCTGATTGCTTGTTATAAAACTATTAGCCAATGTCAACTCAATTTGACTGGATTCCTACAAAAATAAAGTTTAGATTCAAATTAACTTTTCACCAAATGATTTTCACAAAGCATGAAATTATCTCAGTGCTGCGAATCACCAACTAAAATTACACCCTTGTCAAAATTTTCCTAATTAGTCATTACTCACAGCAACTGGCTCTTTTTTTCTTTCCTTTACACAACTGGAGCTATTTGCATTGAGAGAGGATGATGCTTCTAGTAACCAATTGTTACTGGAAACTAGCCCTGTGAATAGATCCCCTTGCAGCTGAGAAATTATTCATGGGATGTGTTAAGCATATCCTTGACAACAACAGCAGTGATAGCCACATTCCCCTTGTGAGAAAGTACCATGGCAGAATCGTTAGAAAGTTCTAGCAACATGCTTCCTGTAAGCTACACTCCATATACCAATGGCTCTGTTAAAAGATAGTTGTCTTCCCAAAGGAGAGACAGTCTGAGTGTTCTCTGTACCTCCAACATCCTTGGTGTTCTTTATTTTTCAATATCCTTGGCGACCTAATACAAAACTGTTCTTTTTTTTTTAACATTATGAATTTATGCATTTTTCTGTGTGTGGCTATACACATATGTACTAATTTCTTTCACACCTGCTTTTGTGTGTGTGTTTGCACAATTGTATGAACACTGTATTTATATCCACATAGACTTTCCTCCTAGGATATATATGCATATCCCATCCCTCATATTATGTATTTTTTTGTTTGCTTGTTTGTTTGTTTTGAGATGGAGTCTCACTCTGTCGCCCAGGCTAGAGTGCAGTGGCACCATCTTGGCTCACTGCAACCTCCACCTCCTGGGTTCAAGAAATTCTCCTGTATCAGTCTCCCAAGCAGCTGGGATTACAGGCACCCAGCTAACTTTTGTATTTTTAGTAGAGATGGGGCTTCATCATATTGACCAGGCTGGTCTCAAACTCCTGACCTCAGGTGATCCTCCTGCCTCAGCCTCCCAAAGTGCTGGGATTATTGGCATTAGCCCTGTGCCTGGCCCATACTATATAACTGTATGAGAGCTGGGATGTGTGTGTGTAAGATATGTATATTTATAAGATATATACACACACACATATATATATCCTATCTATCTATCTATCTATCTATCTATCTATCTATCTATCTATCTA
>NC_045442.1:27254463-27270183 GCF_002776525.5 Piliocolobus tephrosceles
CTATCTATCTATCTATCTATCTATCTATCTATCTATCTATCTATCTATCTATCTTAGTTATTGAGGAATTTCTCACCTGCAAGGAGATCTATTCATAGAGGCTAGTTTCCAGTCACAATTGATTAGCAGAATTATCATCCTCCCTCCGTGCAAATAGCACCACTTGTGTAAAGCGGAATAAAAAGAGCCCCCCCCCCCCCAAAAAAAGCCACAAGACAAATTAAGACCAAAATACGGCTTTTAGAATTCTGAGTACACAGTGTAAAGAAGTACATACAATACTTTGTATGTATTCTTCAGTGAAGGCAAGTAGCTTCTTTCCTCAAACTTAAAGATTAATTCTCTCCTATTCCACCAGATCTTAATTTTATTTGCTATTTGTCATTGAAATGGAGGAGAGATTATTTCACAATGTATCAATGTCTTATTAAGCAAAAAAAGTCCTATATTTTCATTCCTTTCTCCAATCATCAAACACCCAATAGAAGCCATCCTTGAGGATGCAAAAGTGAATTCAGACTTTTTTCTGATAGGATTAACAATTAGCCAGGTGCAAAAGGTAGAAGGAGTGTTAATCAGGCAAAAGGGACCACATGTGCAAAAGCTTGAGGCGAAAAGAGAGCTCAATGCATTTTATATGTGCCTTGAATAAAATCCAGACCCTTAAAGGTGCCTGCAAAGTCTCAGATCATCAAGCCCCTCTGTCCCTCCTGACATGATGTTACTCTACTTTCCATTTCATGATCTGTGATGGTTAATATTAAGCGACAACTTGTTTGGATTGTACCTGACTATTTCTGGGTGTTACCAGCAGCGATTAACATTTGAGTCAGTGGACTGGGGGAGGAAGACCTACCCTCTGGAAGACCCACCCACAATGTGGGCACCATCCAATCAGCTGCCAAAGTGGCTAGAAAAAGGCAGAAGAAGGTAGCAGCAGCTGACTTGCCATGTCTACCCGCCTTCATATGTATCCCATGCTGTCTACTTCCTGCTCTCGAACAACAAGACTCCAGGTTTTTCGGCTTTTGGACTCTTGACTTACACCAGTAGTTTGCCAGGGGCTCTTAGGCCTTTGGCCACAGACTGCAGTCTGCACCGTCAGCTTCCCTACTTTTGAGGTTTTGGGACTCGGATTGAGGCACCACTGGCTTCTTTGCTCCTAAACTTGCAGACGCTCGTGGGACTTCACCTTGTGGTCATGTGAGTCAATTCTCCTTAATGAACTCCCTTTCATATATAAATATACCCTATTAGTTCTGTCCCTCTGGAGAACCCTAACAAGACAGGAGAGTTCCCTGGACCCCTTCACCGGACTTGCTTCAGGGTTGTGGCTTGCTTACTCAGCCACTGCGCTCAAACCCCTCATGGGAGGGGAAGCACCCAGGCGAGCAGGTGCGGTGGCTGGGGTGAGCTTTGGCTCCAGCCCCACGATAGTGTCTACGGGTGTGCTACAATTAATGCTCTTTTAGCAGTTGCCATCAGCAGATGGCTGTGTGTTAACCGGCTCAGTGGAGAGTCAAGGTGAGAAGTCTTTTAAACCCTGCCCTCTTGGTACTCGGGTCCTTGTCCGGTGTCCAGGAAGAATCCGGTCACATGGACTTGAAGGATGGTGAATGCCGAGGTTTTACTGAGTGATGGCAGTGGCTCTCAGTGGGATGGACGGAGAGCTGGAAAGGGGAAGAAGGCGATCATTCTGTGAAGCCCAGCCGCTCCTCTCCAAAGTCGCGCTGTCTGAAGTTAAGCCGCGTCTATCTGTAATCTCCCACACTCAGTTACCTCTTCTCCTCTCAATATTCAGCCGCTTGTCTCTTCTCTCCTTCTCTGCCCTGTCGCTCTGCTGCTCTGCCACTCTGCAGTTCCTCTGCTCATGGAGCCTGGGGTTTGGAGTTCTTGTGGGCACAGGATAGGGGGTGGGCCAGAGTGGTCTTGGAAAGGGCAACATTCAGGCATGAAAACAGGAATGGCTGTTCTCATTTAGGGCTGTGGGCCTAGACTTGAAGGTGGAGCCCTTGCCAGGGACCCCGCCCTCCTGTCTCCAATCACTAACTTGACCTATGCATTTTTTCCAGGCTTTTGATAAGGCGGGTTCCTTCTTTAACTTCAGATCTATTCTTAATTATCACTTGTTCAGTAAGCCCTAAACCCACCCCAGACTAACTCCTGCTTCATCGTTCTGTTACCACACCTTCTTTCTTTATTTCATCGTTCTTACTACCTACCATAATTTTATTTGGTTATTAATTTATTGTCTTTCTCACCCATGTGGACTTTAATTGCCACTACAACTGTGTTCCCAGGGCCTAGCACAATGCTTGGTTCATGGTAGAAATATAGTCAATACTTTAAAAATGCACATTCTGAAAATCTAGTGGACAAAATCCAATGATAATGCTGGACAGTTAATCAGAAGTCAACTCATGTAGACCATAAAGACCTTGTCAATAAGGACTTTAAAGTTTACTTTAAGAGCAATACGGAGTTGTGGATAGTTTTAAGCTGGGGTTAAACTATTGAACTTAATGAACCACCCTTTCCTCATTTTTATACTTTATTGTAATGCCATAGGACCTTCCTGTTGTTGAAGTTTTCCTTGGATTTCCAACCAAGAATCAACACCTCCTGCTGTGTGACTCTTATAACAATACTCTATTGTTAAAATTATTTTTCTTATGTGTGTGTACTATAAGATTCTGAGCAACAAGAGAGTAATGATCATTTTATTCCCGGTGTCACACATAGTGCCTGCTCAAGAGTTGGTGCCCAGTATTTACAAAATGATGAACCAATAGAACAGAGAAAGTCTGAATACTTGGTTCTATAGAAGTGGGAGGGTTGGAGGACTATGGGTTTTGGCTAAGTTTCCTTGGACAATAGATTTTAGAATCATTACTGTTAAGACATAGTTTTAACTCGTTGTATACTACTGACTTGGTGAGGGTTAGCTTAAGAGACAAGTTCATTGCCAAGGAAGTCAAGGCTTTGTAATGAAGAAAAATACCCCCTTATTAGTTGCAATAGAAACAATACTCTATTTCCTTCATCATTTCTGCACCGATAATTTTGCCCTCTTAGTAACATGTGCTGATAGTTCCAAGATCTTTTAGTGTAGTGAGGCTGGTTCACCCTCATCCGTGGCTGGTATTACAGACTGTAGTTTCTCATCTCCGTATTTAAGAGGAAAAAGGCCTCCTTGTTTCCATGAGTATCTGTGACTTAGTGCATTTGTATGCTACAATAGTATACCCCCAAATCAGCTCAATTTTGAATAGGTCAGGATGGCTCAGACTCATGAAGATGATCTCCTATAAGGCAGAGATTGATAACTGGTAAGCTCTTTAGCTAGCTCAGAAGAGTCTATGGTTTCTATCGCATTGTCCGACTATAGCACAAACAGCATGTTTATTGTTGATAGTTTATGGTACAAATATAGTTGCATAAAGTTTTTTTTTTTTTTAAGACTGAGTCTTGCTTTGTCACCAGGCTGGAGTGCAGTGGCACAATCTTGGCTCACTGCCCCCTCTGTCTCCCAGGTTCAAGCAGTTCTCCTACCTTAGCCTCCCCTATAGCTGGGACTAAAGGCAAACGCCACCACAAAGAGCTAATTTTTGTATTTTTAGTAGAGACGGGGTTCAACCATGTTGACCAGGATGATCTAGATCTTTTGACCTCATGATCTGCCCGCCTTGGCCTCCCAAAGTGCTGGGATTATGGGCGTGAGGCACCGTGCTCAGCCTACATAAAGTCTTAACCAGAAGAAATCATTTGAATATAGGGTAAATCTTAAACATCACAGAAAACACATTAGAACATAGACACACCAATTCTACTTCTCTGAATAGCATTTACAAATCCACTTAAATATTTATTTTTAATAATTTTATTTTCTTTAGGAAGTCATCAGAAGATTTACATATTTCTTTTTAGCAGAAGGCCTTCCAATGGGCTATTCTATTCAACAATTCAAGAGGAATTGATTTTTAAAAATCATGCCTTCTCCCCCATCCCATAGTCAGAAGGCATAACCATTTAAGGAGTGAAGCTAATTGTATTGCCTTTTTTTGTTTTATAGATGGCATTTACTACATTCAGCCCCAGGGTAATTACAGTCACACAAACCTTAAAAACAATTTCATCATGACTTTTAAGGACAAATTCTACCCACTTTCATTATAGAAACTGAACAGTATTCTTCCTCCACTGTATTACCCTTGGAAAAAAATTATGTTTCTATGGTGAGTTTTGTGACATAATTTGCAAAATGTTGGCATTTGGGAATGAGGAAACAATTATTTCTTGTCTTTAATTATGTTAAAGTCATCTCTGTGAAACTATTCTCAGGTCCATGCCAGTTAGGATGGTAAAATAGCTTATTTTTAATAAAAAAATAAGTCATTAAAGCCCATTTCCCCTAAGTAAACACACAACTTCTGGTTTTAGAGATGAACAATAATCAACTAAATAAAAAAAAATAACATTTATTTACTGCCGGTGGTCACAAAGAATCAGGCTTTGATAGTGTGAGAGATGCAAAGATAAAGGGTAGGTGATTTTTGTCATCTGAGAGATTAGTTTGAGGTTGGAAAAGAGCAAAGACAAATAGAGGAGTAAACATGCATCTGTATATCATAATATGAGTCAGAGAGAGCTTAATGCTCCTTATACAAACTTGTGGTATTGGTTACCTACAATTTTCTTTTAATGAAACAAATATATTCTCTTTGTTGAACCTCGTAAGAAAGTAGGAACAGGTCCCTTGGAAAACAGGGCTTTGTTATTTACTCAAAAAAATACCAAGTGTGGTTCAAATACCTCTCTGCACATCTGCGCATCATGAGAGGTCTCTGACTACCAAAACAATAGAATGTGTCATGCTTCTGTGTGGTTCAGTGACCACAGAAGCTTGACAAACTTCTGACACCCTCTTTCCCTCAACAACATGGATACAATCTATTGTAGAATTTCAGATGATGGTCTGGGAGCTTTGCGGGTAGAAATAATTTTCTTCTTGACCTTTACAACTTCTATTCTTATGACTGTTACTGACAAGGGGAAAATACATAAAAGATGCCTATTTGTGTGAACCAAATTATTTCATGTTCAGTGGTAATTATGTGGCAAATTTTCTTCTCGACCATAATTGACAGGGGTTTTGAAGTTTGCAAACTGCAGTTCTGGTTAGAAAATTAAGCAACATTACCAAAAGCTAAAATGTACTTTGAATTGTTTTAAAGGATAGTTACCTTAATATAATGATTTGAACTAAGCTTTCTTTACTGAAATCTGGTTTTCTTTATGGGAATGCTTACTGAAAAAAGAAGCATTGTGTTTATACTAAATAAAGTCAAAAATTGGTTATAAGCATACTTTTCTTAGCCAAGCCCTGAAATAATTGGCCCTTCAGAAGTGTAAAACATCATCGATAGTTTTTGGAGCACCAGAGAATGCATCAGTAATACTCATGGATGATGAGAAGTGGGATAAAGTATCTTGAGCTGTTTTGGGGGGTATTTATGGTAATAATCCTGTTATTTTGTTACCATGAGGATCTAAAAATCTTTCTTGTATTATACCAAGCATAGCATGCTAGAGGCCTATTCCAAAGAAATATTTTCTATCCTAACTCAGTCTAATTGGGTTAACCCAATTGTTAACCCAATCAGCCTGGGATTGAGCAGGATTTTATGTAACAATAAAAAAATTAGAAAGTTATCAAATGTCCCATTGATACGAAACCCTTACTCGTGTAGGGATGTGACAAGAATAAAAACAAATACCTGTTAAAATTTATTTTGTGCCAGGCAGTTTTGTAAATGCTTTACACATATTAACTATTAACATCCAATACAACAACCTCATGGGGTAATGAAGAGGTTGGGTTAGGGTTTCTCTTTAATTTCCCAAAGTCCTACAGTTAGTAAGTGGCAAAACCAGGATTGAAACAAAAAAAAAAAAATTGTATCCAAAACTTATGGTCTTAAACTTATGTAACTGTGGTATGTAGTTCTTATAACAGGATTAAATAGTTTCCATTTGTCAGTGAGAAACAATTATGTGGGATATTTAAATTGTCTCTTCTGTGGTTTACTTAAAATACATGTTACCCATTTCTTATTTCTTCTTAGCAAGGCTGTTGAATTCTATAGGTAGGGGCTTGCTCTGTTAAAGAAAGAGCTATTCTGACATTTGTTAAAATGGAAAAGAAGACTTTCTTCAAACTATTGCAATAAAGCTATTGCAATAGGGGAGAGAGAATGGACTCAACTCTGAATACAGTAAAGACAGCTGGGGATTTATGGCTAAGGAGCAGGGTGAGGGAGTCACTGAATAGAAAATCACTAACATGAGACATTAAGGGTAGAAGGTTCTTGTTAACCTCACCTAACAAGATTGTTGCTGAATGCAAGCCAAGGACTTAAAGGCAGGGAATTAAAGGCGGGGAATGAGCAACTTCATCAGATTTCAAGGGTGAGGAGATCTTCACTGAATTGTCTTAGCAGGTTTCTTGCTGAGGCTAGGTTAGGCCGTCCAAACAGAGGACAGGGCCAAGGTCAAGGCCTACTTGAAAAGAGGGGTCAGTGGAGCTTGACTAATGCTTGAGTAAGGACAAGATGCATGTTCAAGAGATAGTCTTCCTCTGAACAGTATAAGTCTACTTTCTTTCCTTTGTTTTTTTTTTTTTTTTTTTGAGAAAGGATCTGACTGTGTTGCTCAGGCTGGAATGCAATGGCACAATTTTGACTCACTGCAACCTCTGCCTCCTGGGTTCAAGCAATTCTCCTGCTTTAGCCTCCCAAGTATCTGGGACTACAGCTGCATGTCACTGAGCTGAGCTAATTTTTGTATTTTTTGTAGACTTGAGTTTTGCCACGTTGCCCACTCTGGTCTCAAACTCCTGGGCTCAGGTGACCCATCCACCTCGGTCTCCCAAAATGCTGGGATTACAGGCATGAGTGCCTGCACCTGGCCCGTTTGGTCCTCTCTTATCTATTAAGGAACAGCTGAACTATCTGTTGAGACTTGGTATTAGAGGATATTTGCTGGATGGTGTGAGCCATCAGGTATTCAATGACAGCATTTCTGTGACGACAAAATAAAAACAAAAATGAATGATTGTAGCCAACCACAAACCCAGTTTCTGATTCTGGAGAGCAGCTGGTGAAGATGTCTGGATTTCAGGCCCAAAGCTTCTTTAAGTGGTCAGGTGAGGACAGTGGTAGCAACGTGACAGATTTCTTGGTTGGAAGTTTGAATGTCTTTCATGTCATAGACATCAGTGACAGAGTGGTTATTTCTGGGAGAAGAGCATGGAAAGTGCAGGTGTTTGGTGAATTTCCTGAGCAGCCTGCACAATAGCAGCATGAAATTTGCCCAAGCTGTTGCAGTGATGAGCTCTTAAAGCTTATATCAAGCTGTGCAGTTTCACCTTCAAAGGTTTCTTTAGATCCTTGGGAGAAAGGTCCACTGCAAGACAACTTAGAGTCCCAGTAAAGTTCTGGGCAGTCAGGTTTTAGTTCTCAGAGATCTAAATCAGGAGAGTGGGAGACAAATTGGAAATGGTAACTTGGAGTGTTGTAGAAAAATATTGAAGAAAAATACAAAATTGAAAATTTGAGAACTGACAAAATGTGCACAACAGCAGGACCCAGTCTAATTTATAGTAGATAAAGAATAAATAAAATGTAGCTTAACAAGAGATGTAAAACAGCTCAAAGACAATGAACAGAACTAAATCTTAACAACCCACAAAGGTGTGCTATATAGTTTTCTACTGAAACAAAACATTTCTCTCTCTAGTCATTCTTCTTTTTAATTAAAGATAACTATGTGAGATTATTTTCAGTTATGAAACAAATCTGGTCTTATTAGATTTGGCCTGATCATTTACATAAGTGTATCAAAAATGGTAATTGGCAATATAGGCCTTGTTAAGTTTGCTTTACTGGAACATTCCGTAAGCAATCTCAGATTAGACTTTTAAAAGTCTCTCATGGTTAGGAGGCCAGGCCATGCACTCAGCACTAGACTTCATCAACAGTACCTACAGATTTGGGTAAATTCCTCCTCTTTATGTCCCCAAAATATCCTAAGATTTCTGTGCCTGCCAGGAAGTCACCCTGTTTACTCGCCTGTTAGATAGGAATAGGAAGGTACAATGCTGGTTTGCCTAATAAAGCTTCGTAAGTGTTGATTTCATAAATTCAACCTCAGTTCTTTAAAACTGCCTGGTTATATCTGATTCAATGCATCGGAATTCTCAAACACAACTTCGTCAAATACTTGGTTATATAGCCAATTTTTCCACTTATGACTTGTTAGAAGGAGGATAGATTCTTATGCAAATAATTATATTGCCATGAAAATGAGAACACTGAATACAAGTTTCTGAATTCTAGATAGATCAGTAGGGGAGAAAAATAATGTTTTATTTCTCTTTATAAAAGTATAATCTAACTGCTGTGAATAATTGATAGATAAGAGAAAAAAGAGGCTGGGCACGGTAGCTCATGCCTATAATCCCAACACTTTGGGAGGCTGAGGTGGATGGATCACCTGAAGTCAGGAGTTTGAGACCAGCCTGGCCAACATGGTGAAACCCCATCTCCACTAAAAATACAAAAAATAGCAGTGGGCGCATGTAATCCTAGCTACTCGGGAGGCTGAGGCATGAGATCACGCCACTGCACTCCAGCCTGGGCAACAGAGTGAGGCTTTGTCTCACACACACACACACACACACAAAAAAAAAAAAAAAGAAAAGAGAAAGGGTTCCTTATACCCAGGAAGTAAAAATTAGAGAACTAGCAATGGTCCCCGCAAAAAGCCATTACAAAGAAGTCATTTTTATCAGTTCATTCAGTCTTACGTAATTAATTCTTGTTCTCCTTGATCTTAGTTTTTCTACTAGAGTTTTGAAAATTCTTACATCAGTTCAACAGTATTGACTCAAAGTTGTATAAGCAACTCCATAAGAAGTCTGTGCCCCAAATTACTTGTCATAATTTTTTTTAATATCAAACTAGTCTTATATGCCAAAGATTTACCCAAATTATATAAATTTGAAAAGTATTTAGGTTAGTTTCTATGTTTTGTGGAATTTAAAAAATATTTAACTTACATAAGTTCTTACTGATCTTGAAACCAATCAGAATAGAGATCCTTTACATGATGTTATAAACTTATGTGGTAATAACATTTGGAGGTAGAAAAATACCACATATACATAACATTTACATACCCACATAAACATATAGACAGACGCAGAAATCTTATAGCCATGAATAAGGTAAACACAGTAATATGAAACTCAGTGGCTTATATAAAATAGTTGGCTCTCGTCTTTGCCCCAGTTCCTATTTTTATCCTAATTCTTTCTGACAAATGGGACAAATTAAGGTTAATGTGTTCAATATTAAAAATAATTCTTTTTATCAACGTTTGTGGAGGAGTTTTAAGGTATTTTGTCCTGCTATATAGTTTATTTTGGGGGTCCATGAGTTCCTTGAGAACCCCCAATGGGGACAGGAGCCTAAAGTTCAAGTGACCATAAAGAGTTGAGGGGCTGGAATGTGTATCAGAAAGTCTCCAGGGGATAAACGGAGGATTAGAAGAGGTAGAAGTTTGAAGGGGGACAGATCAAAGGATTAAAGAGACTTAAGGAAAGATTGAAGATGGTAAGAGGGTAAAAGGAGGAAGGAGGAACAGAAATAATGGAAGGGAGAGCTCTTAAAGGAGCCTATTTAGGGAAGACATTCATGTTTACAAATTATCCTTAGTGGAATCATGCCAATAAGAGAGGAAGCAGACAAAATTAGTGACATAGTAGCAGAGCATATAGACAGTAGGGGGTTCTGAAAGGTGGTGAGAGATTTCAGTCAATTGAGAAGCTCCCACATTCTTATCATATTTTGCAAGCAAAAGAGTGTAGAACTCTAACACAGCCTCTACGTCTTTTGAACACAGGACTCTTGAACTCTAAACCAGTGTCTGTTCTTGACAGAGAAACCTGGGACTGTAACCCAGCATCCGTTTGCCTGGGACTCTAACCTAGTTGCTAGAATATACACAGAATCTGAAAAATTAAAATCTGCCCATATTGTGATCTTTGAAATTTAAGACAAATAAACTTAATTATTGGCCCCATTTTGCGGATGAAAAAACTGAAGTTCAGAAAAGTAATCTAAAATTACAAATAAGCCCAATTTGAGCTAGCTTCAAGAAAATATAATTTCATGGCTTATGTACCCAAGAAGTTTGGAATATATCTGGCATCATGCAGATTAGGCTTAATATTTAGGCTTAGTATTAGGCCAATATTTCCTTGTCTTACTGAAAAGTAGCTTCTGTCTATGTAGCACCTAAGATGGCTGCAGGTTGAACTACACAATACCAAATAAGAAATATATATGGAAAGAAAGATTGTGTTCAATTATGGCCATATTGATTTTAAGGTATTTGGAACTTCCAAGTGAAGATGTACAGCTCACATTTAGTTAAATGAGTTCTCAGAAAGAAAGTAGAAGTTAACATTAAAAGCTTTGGAAAATTTTAGATTATTTTTCTGAGCTTCAGTTTTTTCATCTGCAAAATGGGGCTAATAATTAAGACTTACAGGAATGTTGTAAGGATTAAATATGACAATGGACATTCTTCACAGAATTAGAAGAAACTTCTAAAATTCATATGGAACCAAAAAAGAGCTCACATATCCAAGACAATCCTAGTCAAAAGGAACAAAGCTAGAGGCATCATGCTACCAGACTCCAAACTACACTACAAGGCTACAGTAATTAAAATAGGATGGTACTGATATAAAAACAGACACACAGACCATTGGAATGGAATAGGGAACTCAGAAATAAGACTGCACATCTACAACTGTCTGATCTTCAATAAACCTGACAAAACCAATCAATAGGAAAAGAATTCACTATTTAATAAATGTTACTGGGAGAACTGGCTAGCCATATGCAGAAAATTGAAACTGGACCCCTTCCTTACACCTTATACAAAAAAATTCTCAAGACCGATTAAAGACTTAAATGTAAAACCCAAAACTGTAACAACCCTAGAAGAAAATCTAGGCAACACCATTCAAGACATAGTCATTGGGAAAGATTTCATGATGAAATCATCAAAAGCAATTGCAACAAAAACAAAAATTGACAAATGGGATATAATTAAAGAGCTTCTGCACAGCAAAAGAAACTATAATCAGAGTGAACACACAACCTACAGAGTGGGAGAAAATTTTTGCAACCTATCCATCTAACAAAGGTCTAATATCCAGAATCTACAAGGAACTTACACAATTTACAAGTAAAAAGCAAAGAGCCCTATCAAAAAGTAGGCAAAGGACATGAACAGACACTTCTCAAAAGAAGACATTCATGCAGTCAGCAAACATATGAAAAAAGTTAAACATCACTGATGATTAGAGAAAACGCAAATCAAAACCACAATGAAATACCATCTCATACCAGTCAGAATGGCTATAATTAAAAAGACAAGAAACAACTGATGCTGGCAAAGTTACAGAGAAGTGGAAACACTTTTACACTGTTGGTGGGGATGTAAATTAGTTCAACCACTGTGAAAACAGTGTAGGGATTCCTCAAGATCTAGAATCAGAAATACGATTTTACCCAGCAATCCCATAACTGGGTATATACACAAAGGAATATAAATCATTCTATTACAAACATACATGTATACATATGTTCACTGTAACACTATTCACAATAGCAAAGACATAGTGATATGGTTTGGCTCTGTCCCCACCCAAATTGTAACTCCCAGAATTCCATGTATCATGGGGGGAACCCGGTGGGAGGTGACTGAATTATGGTGGCAGGTCTTTCCTGCACTGTTCTCATGATAGTGAATGAGTCTCACAAGATTTGATGGTTTTAAAAAAAGGGAGTTTCCGTGCATAAACTCTTTATGCCTGCTACCAAGTATGTAAGATGTGACTTGCTTCTTCTTGCCTTCTGCTCTCATTGTGAGGCCTCCCAGCCATATGGAACTGTAAGCCCAATTAAATCTTTTATTTTGTAAATTGCCCAGTTTGGGTATGTTTTTATCAGCAGTATGAAAACTAATACAGTATATTGGTACCAGGAGTGGGGTGTTTTTGAAAAGATACCTGAAAATGTGGAAGTAACTTTGGAACTAGGTAACAGGCAGAGGTTGGAACAGTTTGGAGGGCTCAGAAGAAGACAGGAACATGTGGGAAAGTTTGGAACTTCCTAGAGGCTTGTTGAATGGCTTTGACCAAAAGCCTGATAGCAATATGGACAATAAGGCCCAGGCTGAGGTGGTCTCAGATAGAGATGAGGAACTTGTTGGGTACTTGAGCAAAGATGACGCTTGTTATGTTTTAGCAAAGAGACTGGCAGCATTTTGCCCCTGCCCTATGGATTTGAGGAATTTGAACTTGAGAAATATGATTTAGGGTATCTGGCAGCAGAAATTTCTAAGCAGCAAAGCATTCAAGAGGTGACTTAGGTGCTGTTAAAGGCATTCAGTTGTATAAGGGAAGCAGAGCATAAAAGTTTGGAAAATTTGCAGCCTGACAATGTGATAGAAAAGCAAAGCCCATTTTTTCTGGGAAAAAAATTCAAGCTGGCTATAGAAACTTGCATAAGTAATGAGGAGCCAAACGTTAATCCCCAAGACAATGGGGAAAATGTCTCCAGGACATATCAGAGATCTTCATGGTAGCCCCTCCTGTCACAGGCCCAGAGGCCTATGAGAAAATGGTTTTGTGGGCTGGGCCCAGGGTCCCTGTGCTGTGTGCATCCTAGGGACTTGGTGCCCTGAATCCCAGGTAGTCCAGCCGTGGCTGAAAGGGGCCAACATAGCGCTCTGTCTGTGACTTCAGAGAGTGCAAGCCCCAAACCTTGGCTGCTTGCACATGGTATTGAGCCTATGAGTACACAGAAGTCAAGAATTGGGTTTGGGAACCTCCACCTAGATTTCAAAGGATATATAGAAATACATGGATGCCCAGGCAGAAGTTTGCTGCAGGGGTGGAGCCCTTATGAGAACCTCTGCAAAGGCAGTGCAGAAGGGAAATGTGGGGTCAGAGCCCCTGCACAGAGTCCCTACTGGGGCACTGCCTAGTGGAACTGTGAAAAGACAGTCATCGTCCTCCACTCCCCAGAATGGGAGATCCACTGACAGCTTGCACCATGCGCCTGGAAAAGCCTCAGACACATTGATCAACGTCAACCCGTGAAAGCAGCTTGGAGGGAGGCTATATACTGCAGAGCCAAAGGAGCAGAGCTGCTCAAGACCATGGAAACCCACCTCTTGCCTCAGCGTGACCTGGATGTGAGACATGGACTCAAAGGACATCATTTTCAGGCTTTAAGATTTGACTCTCCTGATGAATTTCAGACTTGCATGAGGCCTGTAGCCCCTTTGTTTTGCCCAATTGCTCGCATTTGAAGCAGCTGTATTTGCTGAATGCCTGTACTCCCATTGTATGTAGGAAGTAACTAACTTGCTTTTGATTTTACAGGCTCATAGGTGGAAGGTACTTGCATTGTCTCAGATGAGAAATTGGACTGTGGACTTTTGAGTTAATGCTGAAATGAGTTAAGACTTTGGGACTGTTGGGAAGGCATGATTGGTTTCAAAATGTGAGGACATGAGATTTGGGAGGGTCCAAGAATGAAATGTTAGCTAGGTTTGGCTGTGTCCCCACCCATATCACATTGTTCCTCCCACAATTCCCATGTATCATGGGAGAAACCCAGTGGGAGGTGACTGAGTTATGGGGGTGGGTCTTTCCTGTACTGTTCTCATGATAGTGAATGAGCTTCCTGAGATCTGATGGTTTAAAAGCAGTTTCCTTGCACAAATGCTCTTTTTGCTTGCCACCATCCATGTAAGATGTGACTTCCTCCTCCCTGCCTTCTGCTGTGATTATGGGGGCTCCCTAGCCATATGGAACTGTAAGTCAAATTAAACTTCTTTCTTTTGTAAATTGTCCATTCTTGGGTATGCCTTTATCAGCAGCATGACAACGGATCAATACATTTGGAATCAACCCAAATGCTCATCAATGATAGACTGGATAAAGAAAATATGGAACATATACACCATGGAATACTATGCAACCCTAAAAAGGAATGAGATCATGTCCTTTGCAGGGACATGGATGGAACTGGAAGCCATTATCATCAGCAAACTAACACAGGAACAGAAAACAAAACACCGCATGTTCTCACTTATATGTGGGAGCTGATCGATGAGAACACATGGACACAGGGAGGGGAACAACACACGTTGGGGCCTGTACTATGGTAGGGTGCAGGAAGGTAGAGCATTAGGCAAAACAGCTAGTGCATGCAGGGCTCAATACCAAGGTGATGGGTTGACAGGTGCAGCAAACCACTGTGGCACACCTTTACCTCTGTAACAAACCAGTATGCCCTGCACATGTACCCCAGAACTTAAAATGAAAAAATTAAATAATTTAGTAAAATACCTCATATATAGCAAGCATTTAATTACATTTATCCATCATCATTAACATCCTAATCATGACCTATCAGCAATAAATTAGTGCTACACCATATATATCTTTAGATGGGTGTCAGTCTACAGGTTTTTACCTGTCCATGATGAGACAAGTTCAAAAATTAAGAGTAAGCATTTATATAATTTTATAGCAATTTGCAAGTAATTTTCTGCCTATTACATCTAAAGATAAGAAGGTTTACATTGTGTATGCATTTATTTCATTTTTCTAGTAATCTATATTTATTATATTTTGCAAAAATATCAATCTGTGGTAGATGTAAAGGACAGTTGTTGCTTTTCTCTCCCTTATCAGTCTAGAAATACTGATTTAGACCTCAGGTAGAATCAGGGACCCATTTGTATACTAATTCTTCTAACTGGCCAAGAATTGTTGGCCTGGACTTACCACAATAACACAGCCAAAATCCAGTGTTTTCTTGCCCATCATAAATTTTTCTCTTCTCTTGACAATGTTTGTTTTATCTTTCATAGGTTATCCATGACCTATACATATATCTCCAGGGCACACTGTAAGGAGTGTTTCTCAGTTTTTCATTGTTTTTATTTTGCCACGAAGTTTTATTTTTATTTTATTTTATTTTTTATTTTGAGACGGAGTCTTGCTCTGTCGCCCAGGCTGGAGTGCAGTGGCCGGATCTCAGCTCACTGCAAGCTCCGCCTCCCGGGTTCCCGCCATTCTCCTGCCTCAGCCTCCCGAGTAGCTGGGACTACAGGTGCCCGCCACCTCGCCCGGCTAGTTTTTGTATTTTTAGTAGAGACGGGGTTTCACCGTGTTAGCCAGGATGGTCTCGATCTCCTATCCTGGTGATTCGCCCATCTCGGCCTCCCAAAGTGCTGGGATTACAGGCTTGAGCCACTGCGCCCGGCCTTTGCCACGAAGTTTTCTTTTTTTTTTTTTTTTTTTTTCTGTTTTAAAATTTATTTATTTATTTATTTATTTATTTATTTTTTAAATTATACTTTAAGTTCTAGGGTACATGTGCATAACGTGCAGGTTTGTTACATATGTATACATGTGCCATGTTGGTGTGCTGCACCCATCAACTCGTCAGCACCCATCAATTCATCATTTATATCAGGTATAACTCCCCAATGCAATCCCTCCCCCCTCCCCCCTCCCCATGATAGGCCCCAGTGTGTGATGTTCCCCTTCCCGAGTCCAAGTGA
>NC_045442.1:27285183-27349304 GCF_002776525.5 Piliocolobus tephrosceles
ATTGATCCCTTTACCATTATGTAATGGCCTTCTTTGTCTCTTTTGATCTTTGATGGTTTAAAGTCTGTTTTATCAGAGACTAGGATTGCAACCCCTGCTTTTTTTTGTTCTCCATTTGCTTGGTAGATCTTCCTCCATCCTTTTATTTTGAGCCTATGTATGTCTCTGCATGTGAGATGGGTCTCCTGAAGACAGCAGACTGATGGGTCTTGACTCTTTATCCAGTTTGCCAGTCTGTGTCTTTTAATTGGAGCATTTAGTCCATTTACATTTAAGGTTAATATTGTTATGTGTGATCTTGATCCTGCCATTATGATATTAACTGGTTATTTTGCTCATTAGTTGATGCAGTTTCTTCCTAGGCTCGATGGTCTTTACATTTTGGCATGTTTTTGCAATGGCTGGTACCGGTTGTTCCTTTCCATGTTTAGGGCTTCCTTCAGGGTCTCTTGTAAGGCAGGCCTGGTGGTGACAAAATCTCTAAGCATTTGCTTATCTGTAAAGAATTTTATTTCTCCTTCACTGATGAAACTTAGTTTGGCTGGATATGAAATTCTGGGTTTAAAATTCTTTTCTTTAAGAACGTTGAATATTGGCCCCCACTCTCTTCTGGCTTGTAGAGTTTCTGCCGAGAGATCTGCTGTCAGTCTGATGGGCTTCCCTTTGTGGGTAACCCGACCTTTCTCTCTGGCTGCCCTTAAGATTTTTTCCTTCATTTCAACTTTGGTGAATCTGGCAATTATGTGTCTTGGAGTTGCTCTTCTGGAGGAGTATCTTTGTGGCGTTCTCTGTATTTCCTGAATTTGAATGTTGGCCTGCCCTGCTAGGTTGGGGAAGCTCTCCTGGATGATATCCTGTAGAGTGTTTTCCAATTTGGTTCCATTTTCCCCCTCACTTTCAGGCACCCCAATCAGACGTAGATTTGGTCTTTTTACATAATCCCATACTTCTTGCAGGCTTTGTTCATTTCTTTTTCTTCTTTTTTCTTTTGGTTTCTCTTCTCGCTTCATTTCATTCATTTGATCCTCCATCGCTGATACTCTTTCTTCCAGTTGATCGAGTCGGTTACTGAAGCTTGTGCATTTGTCACGTATTTCTCATGTCATGGTTTTCGTCTCTGTCATTTAGTTTATGACCTTCTCTGCATTAATTAGTCTAGCTGTCAATTCTTCCCCTCTTTTTTCAAGATTTTTAGTGTCTTTACGCTGGGTACGTAATTCCTCCTTTAGCTCTGAGAGGTTTGATGGACTGAAGCCTTCTTCTCTCATCTCATCAAAATCATTCTCTGACCAGCTTTGATCCGTTGCTGGCGATGGGCTGTGCTCCTTTGCAGGAGGAGATGCGCTCTTATTTTTTGAATTTCCAGCTTTTCTGCCCTGCTTTTTCCCCATCTTTGTGGTTTTATCTGTCTCTGGTCTTTGATGATGGTGACGTACTGATGGGGTTTTGGTATAGGTGTCCTTCTTGTTTGATAGTTTTCCTTCTGACAGTCAGGACCCTCAGCTATAGGTCTGTTGGAGATTGCTTGAGGTCCACTCCAGACCCTGTTTGCCTGGGTATCAGCAGCAGAGGTTGCAGAAGATAGAATATTGCTGAACAGCGAGTGCACCTGTCTGATTCTTGCTTGGAAGCTTCCTCTCAGGGGTGTACTCCACCCTGTGAGGTGTGGGGTGTCAGACCTACCCTAGTGAGGGATGTCTCCCAGTTAGGCTACTCAGGGGTCAGGGACCCACTTGAGCAGGCAGCCTGCCCCTTCTCAGATCTCAACCTCTGTGTTGGGAGATCCACTGCTCTCTTCAAAGCTGTCAGACAGAGTCATTTGCGTCTGCACAGGCTTCTGCTCCTTTAGCTGAGCCCTGTCCCCAGAGGCGGAGTCTACAGAGACAGGCAGGTTTCCTTGAGCTGCTGTGAGCTCCACCCAGTTCGAGCTTCCCAGCGGCTTTATTTACCTACTTAAGCCTCAGCGATGGCGGGCGCCCCTCCCCCAGCCTCGCTGCTGCCTTGCGGTTAGATTGCTGCAGACTGCTGTGTTAGCAAGGAGGGAGGCTCCGTGGGCGTGGGACCCTCCCGGCCAGGTGTGGGATATAATCTCCGGTGTGCCGGTGTGACAGCGCAGTATTGGGGTGGGAGTTACCCGATTTTCCAGGTGTTGTGTGTCTCAGTTCCCCTGGCTAGGAAAAGGGACTCCCTTCCCCCTCGCGCTTCCCAGGTGAGGCGATGCCTCGCCCTGCTTCAGCTCTCGCTGGTCAGGCTGCAGCAGCTGACCCGCACGGATTGTCCGGCACTCCCGAGTGAGATGACCCCAGTACCTCAGTTGAAAATGCAGAAATCACCGGTCTTCTGTGTTGCTCGCGCTGGGAGATGGAGACTGGAGCTGTTCCTATTCGGCCATCTTGCTCCGCCCCCCCCAAGTCTCTTTTTCGCATTTTTTTGTTTCTTTTTCTGTGTATCTTAATTTTATTATTTTTAATGTTATTGTGAATGTGATTTTTTAAAATAGAAGTCATAACCCTAGGCAGTAGTCAATTAATAACTACACTTACATCCCTGAGGAATCGCCACACTGTCTTCCACAATGGTTGAACTAATTTACACTCCCACCAACAGTGTAAAAGTGTTTCTATTTATCCACATCCTCTCCAGCATCTGGTGTTTCCTGACCTTTTAATGATTGCCATTCTAACTGGCATGAGATGGCATCTCATTGTGGTTTTGATTTGCATTTCTCTAGTGACAAGTGATGATGAGCTTTTTTTCATGTGTTTATTGGCCGCATAAGTGTCTTGGATCTAGAACAAGAAATACCATTTGACCCAGCAATCCCATTACTGAGTATATACCCAAAGGATTATAAATCATTCAATAAAGACACATGTACATGTATGTTTATTACAGCACTATTCACAATAGCAAAGAGTTGGAACCAACCCAAATGTCCATCAATGATAGGCTGGATAAAGAAAATCTGGCCCATATACACCATGGAATACTATGCAGCCATGAAAAAGGATGAGTTCAGGTTCTTTGCAGGGACATAGATGAAGCTGGAAACTATCAATCTCAGCAAACTAAACAGAAGAAAACTAAGCACCGTATGTTCTCACTCAGAGAGTTTAACAATGAGAACACATGGACACAAGGAGGGGAACATCACACATCAGGGCCTGTCAGGGTGGGGGCGGTGCTAGAGTAGGGCTAGCATTAGGAGAAATACCTAATATAGATGATAGGTTGATAGGTGCAGCAAACCACTGTGGTACATGTATACCTATGTAACCTACACATTCCGTACATGTATCCCAGAACTTAAAGTATTAAAAAAAAAAAAACAAAGATTAAAAAAAATTATCTTTTTTCCATGTACCAATGTGGGGAAAAAGACAGTTTTGTGATGAATAAAGTGAAAAAAAACTATACTTACAAAAATCTTCTTACATGATAACTACATATTTACAAGTCAGTTCCACAAGTCAATTATCTCAGTGGATGCCATACGATTTGTAGGTCTTCAATAAATGTCAGATGGTTGGATTAATGACTGAATTACTATATTTCAATTATTCTTTCTGTATATCATCAAGAACTCCTTTGTGGTCCATTTCTGTCTGCTTTTCCCTAATCTATCAAATGAGGTTAGTGAGAAATTAAAGCTGTCAGGGTCTGTGACAGGTTATAGATTCTCTTGACTCTGCAGCATTGGACTTGACTCTCTAGAGTTTCTTTCTCAGCACTTAGGATTTACTGTTTGAAGTTGCTCAGGTCTCCACTTCTGTGGTGTTAAAAGTAACTGCTACCTTGATAAATTCCTTGTGCTGACTTACTCTTTCTTGAGATGAACATGTTTAGAGGTGGCCTTACTGCCAATCAAAGGCACACTGTGAAACAAAAATGATCTGAGCCTGCACATGCAAACACTAAATCTTTAGACGGTTCTCCAAATCTTTCCGACAAATAGATTGTTTCTAGATTTATTTTGCATTGGCCCTGTTGCAAGTAATCTCTGGGGAGGTCTGTCTACTTGTCATGTAGAGCTTTCTGACTCACGAATTCTTCTAGAACAAGGATAATATTAACAAATAGAAAAAAAAAAAAAAAAAAGAAATACCAGTGACGAGGGATTTGAATTTGCAATTTAAATAAAATTGTAACAGGCATTGATTTATTCTGAATGTCCTTTCGGAGTTGGACAAAGACCTTCTCATGCTTAAGGGTTTTGGTTTTTATGGGGCATTTTTATTATGAATAAAATATTTCTTGGTGTCCTAGTAATAATGCACTAAGTTTGAAAAGAGACTACTTATCAAAATTTTACAGTGCTTTTTGTTTTTCTGCCTAATATGCCCTGTCTCAGGAAGGTCAAGTTGGCACCTACATTTTTTTAGTCTCTATCACTTAGAATGAGTGTTTTTCACTAATCGCATTCCAGATGAATTTGAGCTGTATATCTTCATTTTATTCTTCCATTTCAATGCAAGAGACAATTAAAAGTGCTCTGATGCAGATAAGAAAAAGGCATAGTACAGAAATTCACCACTTCGCCAAGCCGTGAATATTATTTTCCAAGATGGAAGAGAAAAATGTTAAGCTAGTCATGGTATACAAGCCTGAAGCTAAGTATGTATATATATTCTTTAAGTAGCCCAGGGAGCAGAGTCAACTTACTTTGTGAAATAATAAATGATTGTCAACAACAATGCTAACAATTGTATCATTGCCACCATAATAATAAGTTATATTGAATATATATATTCCAGGAGCTATCTATATTATCTCACTTAATACCCACAAATATCTTAGAGATAGATACTTTTACCATCATTTTACAAATAAGAAACTAAGACATACAAAAGCCAAATTGCCATCCAAAGGTCATAACTTATAGGTGATTTTAGCATCAAACTGATGTTTTTCTGACCTTTAAACCAGTGGTTTTAATTACTGCACTATATATTTTGCTCACTATAATAGTGATAAGACTATGTAGAAAACGAATACAAAAACATTATATATTCAACATTATTAATGAAACAAGATCATACAGATCATACTTATTTCTGTAAAATAATTAGAACAATTTGGATTCATTTAATCTTTTTTTGTAGAGACTGAGATTCAATTCCATATTGAGTGCAAGATAAAATACAATTGAGTGTCATTATAGACAGGTTGGAGTTTTCCCTTTGAGAGTATCCTAAAGCCTGCTGAAAAGGATATCCTGTGTATTACTGACAAATATTATTTGCAATTTTTTTGACCAATGTGCCTTTTTCAGGATCTACCTGCCATTTTCTTTCTTTCTCATTTCCTTATTTCCTCTTGATTTTCTTCCTTTCTCTCTCTCTCTCTTTTTTAAATAACTATGGCTAGTGTTGATGTACCTTCCAAAAGCAAAGGATACTTATTTTAGTTATTAAGTCTGTGCTCCAAAGGGGTGTGATTCCACTCTTGATCTAGAAGCAATTTTTCATGGTGTCTGAAATTAAGCACTTACTGTCCTCCTGCTAGTCTCTATGTTTACTACTTATAAAGATTTTCATGTTTCCTATTCAGGAGCTTTTTGTTACTGAGCTGGCTGGGTTATGTACTAAGCTAAATGCCTACATCATCCTGGCTCCTCTGGAGGGATTAAAATAAAGTCAAAAGCAGCCATGCAATAAGGGATCAGTGTGTCTGGAGTGCAGGAACTATCTGCTAAGAACTTCCTATTTCTTTCTCCACCCTCCCTCTCCCTGGGAAGATTGTTTACTGTAGCTGAGAGGGATGTTGCAGGCACAGAAGCTTGATTTACTGAAAAGGTTTAACACAAATCTTCCCTTTGGTAGGATTAGTTGCACTTGTAACATTGGCAGAAAAGTCACCATGAAGTAACTATGCAATTGGTAGAAGGGCCCAGACAAGTGGATGGATATGCAATTTTGAACTGAGTATCTGAAAAAGATATCCCCAGTTATAAATTATGCTTAGAAGAATTTTCAAAACAAGAAAACAATTTTAGCACATGTTTCAAGGTAGAAATTGGTTATTAATTCTAGTTACAACTTTAATCACTAGGACACTGATAACTCAAAGCCATCTCTATATTTTGATAGCTTCAGTTGCTTTGCTAATCATCCTTTTCAGAAATTAATACAATCGTCACATCCAATATTCAATAGTAAAGGAGATAATACTGTACTGTGTATATATGTGCTACTTAGAGGCTAGAACTTGTATGAATTATCAGTAGTTTAATGCAAGTTCTTAATTTCTGAAGTCAAATTACAATGATTTGGGGAATCAGACACTTTTGGCATCAAGCAAAAATTTAGAATGCTGGTTAATGCTTACAAGGTTAGACTGGAGTGTCATTCTGTAAGTTTGCTTTACTCAAGGAATAGGGAAAACTATTCTTGATATAAAATCCTCAATTTATTAGAAACACTTCATAAAAGATGACCAGTCACCATTCCATTTTCAGGCTCCCTATACATATGAAGTATATTAAGTATATGATTAAAAACAAAAGGAAAGATATTTTTAAATCCCCAATATTTAAAAAACAAAAATGTTGTCTTCTGAAAATTACTTGGCTGAATTTAAAAGATTAAAAAATGAAGACAGGGAGACTGATTCACAAGATGCCAGGGATGAAAAATTTTATGATATCAAGATGCATGATAATCTCTCTACATTTTTCCTTCAACATCTCATTTTAAAATTATCCCTGATTGAAAATGAATTCTAAAAGTGCTGTTTTTGTAATTATTGATTATCTTCCCCTCAAAAAAAATCCTTCATGGACTTCTGAACATCCTGATTACTCTTGGGGTTGAGTTATAATGATGTGCCCTCGGGACCCTGGCTTCAGGAGGTTGTGCCTCCGTGGGGCACTCTGAACTAAGAGAGGAAGTGAGAGGGACTTGCTTCTCTTTTCAAGTCTTTGGGTGAAAAGTTTGCAGGACCACCAAGGTCTGCTATTTCCCTTTTGACTTTGAGTTCTTGAAGCTATTTGGGTAATAAAGCTTAATTCAATAGCAAAAGAAGTTCTATGAGCTTTAAAGAGTAACTTCCTTTAACATCGAATAGTCCTCCTTCTGTAAGAGCTTCCTCTTATATGCCTAATTTTTTTCTGTTGTATATTCACACATCTCTTATTCTTTTTCTTATAGAATATTTAATACATGCTTTTAAAGTCATGAGTACAATACCTTGTTGACGGGAACACTAAGAAAGCGTTGAAGAGCTACACGACATTACTTTTATCAAGATTCTTTATTCACATTCAAAACATCATCAGTTATTAAATATTTGAGGCATTTACAATGTTGAGCTGTGAGCATTCCTCTTATTTCCATTGCAAACAATTTTTTCAAAGACTAGCAAATTTTTAATCATTTATATTAATACACACAGGCCTCAAAACAAATACAAGCATTTGTGTTATAGCCTGTGTTAATTTTTAATTTGCTTTTTACAACAGAGATAATCAAAATGAATTTTTTAAAATAGTTATTGGCATTTAGCATTGATGTGTTCAATTATTTACAATTTTCTGGACTGTGTAGGTGATCTGCAAGTGTGTGTTTTTAATTATTCTGCAAAAGGAATATTAAATTGGAAAGAAAGGGCCAGTTTGACATGCATCATGCAGTCTATTTCAGCCTCATTACCTGAACTGTTAGATTGCAAGTAAAGAATAGTTAAATACCTATTTGTTATCTAATTGCTAAAGAAGCCTGATAAATTTAGGTTGCTGGCTCACTGAATAAAATAAGATAAATTGAGAAGTAACTGAATGATTGATTCATCTCCTCCAGGGAAAAAAAAATAAAACATAAATGTGTCAAATACAGTTATAGAAAATTGATGTTTTATGTAACTCCTTTTGAAGTATAAATTAAATTTCCTTAAAAGGTTATATTAAAAAGGAGATGGGATGGAACCATGAACCAACACACACCATTACTCTAATAAATCTGGGGGAAAATACATTTTGAAAACTTTTCTGAAGTGTGACATTAAATTGATTTATTCAGTCCTAAGCAGTAATTATAGAATGTGCCTATCTAGAAACCCTCTGCTTCTATTGATCCTCATGTCTTCTGATGAAAAGCTCATAATTCATTACATTCTTGAAGGTTAGTATTGTTAGAATTATTTATGATCCATGGTCCTAGGTGCTGGTAACTAAGGTAGTTGCAGTGATAATTTTACAATGTAGCGTACTGGCTGTTTTTCTGAGCCAAGTTAGTAGCTGATGGATCCAGGAAATGTACATAAACAATGCAGGTTTCCTATGAAATTTTGGAGACCCATTATTGTGTCTGGAAACTAAGGAATCTGTAAGAATGTTAGATGTTTCAATGTAGTTTTCCTCTGCATTGCTTTGTTGGTTAAGGGGGACTAACCTTCACTGTATCTGCTTGTTTAGATTTGCAAAATACGGTGAACTTACAGTCCTCTGGAAATCTAGATCTATAGATTTCTGTTGTATGTGCCCTAGGCAGGCATAGCTCTAAGCAGTGTAGTGAAAATGACATGAAGTGTTAAAGCACTTACCTAGTCAAATTCCTGTTTTCAGTGGCTATACACTGTGACTTAAATCTAGACTAGCTTTTGCTTTTTATTTTAGAATTAATATTGCATCTTGCAATCACTGTCAAATGTGTTCCTTCTCCCCATTTCCTATTTCTGTTGATGGAACCCAAGTTGGTCCAGTCACCTAGCACTTAAGCATAGAGGCTTCTTTGACTCTTTTTGCTCTCTAACCTCTCTTATCCGATTAGTCACAGTGTCCCATCAAGTCTGACCCTACATGTGTGTCTCCCATCTGTTCTTTTTTTTCCCCTCATTCCCACTATGACAGTTCCTGGTTTCAGGACTTCATTACATCTCATTTGGAAGTAACAATCTTCAAAATGTGCTCCCTGATTTCAGTCTCTTCCTCAGCCAATCCTTCCTGCTGCCAGATTAATCCTCCTGAAGCACAGCTCTAATTATGTCATTCTCTAGCTCAAAAACTTTTAATGACTCCCCTTTGACTCATAAATTAAATTTAAATTCTTTCACTTAGCAATCATGACTCTGGGTGATTTGAACACACTAACCTCACCTTTGAACTCTTCCAACCATTATTCCACTACTTGGTCTAGTCAACCAGTTTCCAGACTTTGGAATTTCTTGCACATTATTATTATTATTATTATTGCTCTGTGCCTTGGACATATCCTTAATAAGGTCAATAAAGGATTAAAATATCTACAAGTGTCATCTGCTATAACTGGGTCATCATTGATGAAATAAATATGTCTTTAACTTAAAACATAGATTACAAATGTGGAAAAAATAATTGTTCTTAAAATGAACCAATTTGTCTTTATAAAACACTAATGCTTTTGTTCTTTTTTTAATATATTGCCAAGAACCTATGGATAACCACCATAATGCTGTAGGAACTGCAGGACCAGATTACTTAGCAAACACATCTTGTGCTTTCCCAGCTTTGGTGATGTTCTTCCATATGTTGGAAGGGCAGGGATTGTGTCTCGTTTTTCTTTGGATTGCCAGAGCCCCATGTGCATGAGAGACCCTCGATGACATTCTCAGCACAGCTGCTGGCTCATATCCAATAAGCTGAACCACATGTTATTCCTAAGGGTGTTCTACCATGAGGGATCCTATGGTCATTCAGTATTAAATAAATATGGCCAAAATCTGGACTCTTCACTGGGCTGTGAATGAGAAACAAGAACTGGGAGAGCAAAAGAAATAAACAATACAGGAAAAAAAATGAAGAGCAATACATTCCTGTTTCAAGTGCCTATTTCATTCCACGGACTTTATTATTTTGAGGGCGGAATCATTTTATACTATTCAGATGGGGATTTCTAGTTAGAGTACATGTTTTTCTAATGATTAGGACACATATACTCACAATAGATGATCATATGTGAAACTGGTGTTGTCCCCAAAATCAGGAATGTCATAAATTGAGGATCCACAAACTTTTTCTGAAAAAGACTGTAGTAAGTATTTTAGGCACCATGGGCCAAACACCATTCTATCTACTCAGCTTGGCTGTTGTAGAGTGAAAGCAGCCATAGACAGTACATAAATGAATGGGCATGGCTATGTTCCAACGTAACTTTAAGAGCCCTGAAATTTGAATTTCACATAATTTTTAAACATAAAATATTCTTTTTTTTTTTTTTTGAGACGGAGTCTCGCTCTGTCGCCCGGGCTGGAGTGCAGTGGCCGGACCTCAGCTCACTGCAAGCTCCGCCTCCCAGGTTCAGGCCATTCTCCTGCCTCAGCCTCCCGAGTAGCTGGGACTACAGGAGCCCGCCACCTCGCCCGGCTAGTTTTTTGTATTTTTTAGTAGAGACGGGGTTTCACCGTGTTAGCCAGGATGGTCTCGATCTCCTGACCTCGTGATCCGCCCGTCTCGGCCTCCCAAAGTGCTGGGATTACAGGCTTGAGCCACCTCGCCCGGCCAAAATATTCTTTTTTTGAATATGTTTCAGCAATTTAACCACAAAAAAAAAAAAAAAAAAAAAGTTCTTTGCTCAAGGGCCATATCCAATTACCAGGCCAGATTTGGCCCATTGGTCTTGGATTACCAACACCAGTCACAGAGGTAGTACCAGCTCAGATAGCTGAATACGTTGATTCTAATTATAAAAAGGCCTACAGCTCATTTTGTGTTGCTATAAAGGAATACCTGAGGCTAGGTAATTTGTCAAGAAAAAAGGTTTATTCAGCTCATGATCTGGTTAGAAGATCGGGTATCTGGTGAAAACCTCAGGCTGCTTCTGCTCTTGGGGTGAAGGGGAACCAGTTTGTGCAAAGACCACCTAGCAAGAAAGGAAGCAACAGAGCAGAGTGAGTTTGGAGAGAAGTGCCATGCTCTTTTCAACAGACAGTTCTCATGGAAACTAACATAATGAAAACTCACTCACCCCACCAGGAGGGCATTAATCTATTCATGAGGGTTCAACCTCCATGATCCAAACATCTCCCACTTGGTGCTACCTCCCAACACTGCCGCACTGGTGATTAAATCTTCTTCTTTTTTTTTTTTTTTCTTTGAGACGGAGTCTCGCTCTGTCGCCCAGGCTGGAGTGCAGTGGCCGGATCTCAGCTCACTGCAAGCTCCGCCTCCCGGGTTTACGCCATTCTCCTGCCTCAGCCTCCCGAGTTGCTGGGACTACAGGTGCCCGCCACCTCGCCCGGCTAGTTTTTTGTATTTTTAGTAGAGACGGGGTTTCACCGTGTTAGCCAGGATGGTCTCGATCTCCTGACCTCGTGATCAGCCTGTCTCGGCCTCCCAAAGTGCTGGGATTACAGGCTTGAGCCACCGTGCCCGGCCGGACGGGACAGATACCTAAACTATAGCAATAAAGGTTACTTTAGTTTCAATATAGTTAATTGAAAATGGTTTAGCCTAGTTCTTTGATAGCAAGGTTATAACTGGAGCTTTCTCTATCTGTAACTATTTCTGAAATGTTTCTTAAATATATGAACCCCATTTAGTAATCTACTATCTACAGGGGAGAGTGGAGGGAAATTCTTTTATTTTTTTTCCTCATGAACAATATTTAAATATCTGATTTGTTTTCTATGGACCAGGGCCTTTGGTAAAGTTGATGATGTAGAAAGACTAACCTGGGCTGTAGGGGAAGACTGTCTTAAATTATGCTTTGGATTTGTTTGGATCTGTGTTTTATATTCAAAGACTCTCAAGTGATTTGACAGTCCATCTCCAAAAGGAATATATTGTATCTAGATTTTAAATATTCACCACAGGCAGAAGAGACCTGACAGGAATTTCTATTACATTTTTTAAAGGTAAAAGTCAACAGTGTTATCCTTTCTAGTTGAAGGTTTTCATACTTTTTAAGGGTACATTTTTAGGCAGTAACTTGTCTTTTTACATACCCTTCTCCTGACAATGTTTTCCTTGGGTCTTCTGTTCCATTTTAGGTGAGCAGATCTAATTCAGACTTGAAATATTAATTGTAGTCTCTGGTGAAAGGATAAACTTTCATGCCTTAAGGATATCTGTAAAATTGCAGATATAAAATGTGAATCTCTTTACTGTCCCATAGGGTTCAGCTCACAATGCTTCCAAAGTCTTAGAAGCTAAAGGAACCCTTCTCTTTGGTTTTAGATTATGGCTTAGGTTAACAATTATCTATCATTAAGTGTTTAAATTTTTAGGCTATTTAAAAACTTTTGTGAACTATTTCATATTGCAGAAGACCTATGCTTAATAAAACAAGTAGCAGGTTACATGAGGAAAACAACCCACCTCATTCATATTTTCTCATTTTTTTCTTATACTTTATCTTCCACCACAACCTTTCCCTAAATCTTTTGGTCCAAATTTATGCATATGGAGCAGCCACGCTTAGTTCTGTCCCCTTAAGAACTGTTGAGAATCCAACTTGCTAAAGTAACCCCTAACTCAATATAGAGAGGAAAAGATCCAATAATAACCAAACTCAGGAGCATCCTTTTATGTGAATGTTCTAACTTCTACTAATACCTTATATTTGAATAGCATGTACCCTTTTTAAAGTCTGTTTTAAAATTGATTTTAGAGGGTGTGTAGTGTGAAAAACTGGCATAAGACAGACTTGGTTAGCATTTCAGATTACTCTAATTATTCTGTTTATTCTTTCAGCAAACATTAAGTACACATGAGCCAAGCATTTCACAGACTTTGAATAATACAAAAATAAATGGGAAGAGGGTTCTTCTTCTAAAGAATGTGTAATGTAGAGATTAGAGAGGATTAGGCAAGAGGACTTGTTCCGGGCTAAAATTGAATTTGAATTCCAAGTTTAGCCAGTTACTACTTTTGTAATCTTGGGACATTATTTAACTTCCCAACACCTCAGTTTTCTTATCTGTAACTTACTGAAAACAACATCACTTCTAGAGGGTGCTCCAAATAAGATGATACATGGGATATGCTAATTACAGAGCTCATCATAGAGTAAGCCCTGAAGCATTCATTATTTATTTTCATGACAATTATTATTACTATTGTTGTTAAGAAAGAACAGTAACAATAGAAGCACCTAACCTAGTTTAAAGCTTGGAGTAGAAGGTATGTGGGACAGTGTTTTGGAGAAGATGATGCCTAGGTTGTGCCCTAAGTTACTTAATCAAGTTCTTCAACTGTCAAGATAGGACCGGTGAGTCCCGTCTTGCCATGTATTATACAGATCAATGTTCCTTTCCCTCTCTCCTCTTTCCCTTGATCCTCAAAACAATTTAATGAGTATGGCCTATATATGTACAGATGTGATTTCTCCATGTTGTCCACCTTTCTGGTTAGATTCTAAAAGTGTTTTCTTAAGCTTCTTGTGTAAACATTTAGAATGTAGAATTGAAATGGAATTGTCGAAATAAACTGGAAATGAAACTTCATTAAACACTATAGGCTGGTTTCAAGTTTCAATAGTGTTCAGAAATTCTAAGGTCTCATGAAGATTAATAGCCTAGAGAAGCAAAGGTGTAGTTTCTGATAACAGACAGAATGCAGGTTATAACAGGGCTTGATAACTATTAGCATGCAGATTACCCAAAAGGACATTCTAGAAATCAAACAGTCACAGTGAAATTTTTTCAGCAGGACACAGCTCTGAGCAAGGTACAAGGTCCTCGAATATTCACAAATAACAGAGATCAGCTGTGTAATTGAACATTCTTGATTCCTCATTCATATTGGCAGCTGTTATTTTTGTCTGCTGAAAGTGATAGAAGGATACTTCCCACTGGGAGAGGTGAGATGAGTCTAAATGAAACCTGTAATTCATGTGATTATAGCCACTGCAAATGAAAGAATCTGATTTGCCAAGAAACCTAATAATAGGCAAGACTATGGGGGCAAAATAGCAATCAGAGATTAGTCAAGCATTTTCTACATTTATGGAGGAAAAAAAAATCAGTGTTTCCTTTATTTCTACTCAGAGTCATGCAGAGAAGCAAATGTTTTCATTCAATCTACAATGCCTGCTGCCCATACTCAGACACATATTTGCATAGATACAGTTCTTTCAAAGGCTGATTGTGTTGATAATTCCGATAAAGTTACTTTCTATGACTCAGATTTGGATTTTTTTTTTTTTTCTCCTCCTTGAATAGCTGCCCTTTGCTACGTTTTTTGACCAGAGCACCCACATGAAAGAACAGTTTGCCTTTTTGGGCTTCAGTGACCTAATCCATAAAACACAAGTGCCTCAGATCCCTTTCGCACTAACATCCTATGGTTCTTTTCTGCAATTCTCAAAGGAGCTTTGGACACGGATGTTATTTTTTACACTATGAGCCACCTGGTTTCAAAAAACCAAAGAAGACCCCAAAATTATTTTATACTAAATTTAAATATTTTTTTCTATAACAGAATAGTTGGTACAAGGGCATAAGTAGGTTTCAAAATAATAATTTTCAGTAGCTTGTTTAATTTGAGACAGCAGAATCTATTTTTGGAGACCCACTTTTGAATGATTTATTTTGAGATTAAAAAATAATAGTAACATATTATTTTTCCTTGCTAATGACTTATAAAGGAAGTGTAATGAGCAAAATTCCGTAAGTTCTTAATTTTAGAGTAGTTTGGAAAAGGTCCCAGAATTTTAGGTGAATATTTGTTGTTATAACTCACAGGTTGTTTTTTAATACTTGATAAAGATATTAAACCTTATATTTTAGCTTTGCCATTTATTCCCTTTTTTGCTTTTTTGTCTTCTCTCTCTTCCTTTTTACAAAATTGTTCAGTTTCCATTTCTCTGTTTATTTGTTCTCCTAATTTCTATTGCATTTCTCCTAGCCTGAGTTTTCTTTCTCTTTCCAAAATTTATCACAGATAGAATCCTTCTAAAATGTATTGTCACCTAAGACTCTAAAAGATGCTTTTATTTTGTTCTTTTTCATGGAATTTTTAAATAAATCAACAAAAAATGATGAAAAGTGCTATCATTGCTTTTTTCCAGGAAGAGTTTGTCTCAATATCTTTTTCATTAGCATTGCTTGTCCACATAGGTTTCCTTAAAACCCACTGAAGTATTTTTAGTCTCCAAGAATTGTTTAAGATCCATATTGGAGAGCACATTATTGAGCTGCTGGTATGTTTCAGGCCTTCTTTTAGGTGGACAATGTTACGTTTATTATCATATGTATCATTAAATTTTTTTGAGGTAAGCATTCTTATCTTCGTTTTACAGAAGAACAATAAGGCAATAGAATGTGAGTACTATGCCCAGGGTGACGTCATTAGTTAACTGGCAGTGGTTGAAATAGTGGAGAGTCTGGATTTAAAACCCAGATGTAGAGAATCCCAAAGCACATCTTCTGTCCCTCAGCACCATTGATTCTACAAGCCCAGGTATATCAATGCTAGCAGGGAAGGGTTTCTTACATTCTAAAGCAAAACATTTATAGTGACTAAAAATCACTTTTTGACAGTTTAAAAACTGCCTTCAGCCCTTCTCATCAGAGGCAATTCATTTTGGGGAAAAAGAATGGTCAACCAACTAACTAAAGCATCACAAGATGGTGGCACAGGTGATGCCCTGATTGGGATTTTGATTTAATGATGGGGCCTGAGGGCTATATCTTCACAAGACAAACATTTGCACTTTCTTGAGGCATGCACATTTATTGTTGGATTACTAAACTGCCAGCAAACATTCTGTTTCCTCTTCTTGTATCCTACCAGGATTATTTTTCTAATCCAATTGTAACTCAACCTTAGCTAGAATGCAGCCTTTCTCCAGATTCCAATATAGTAATCATGCATCACTTACCAGGAACAACTAAGACTCTGCCTTTCCCTCAGCTACACAGATTTTGTTACATTTTATTTTCTCTAATTTGTAAAATGAACATCACTGTTGTTCCTTAAATACATACCATAATATTACATTTTTATGTTTAATTATTTGCCTTTTAAAACTCTACCCCTTAATCCCTCCAGAAGAAAAGAAAATAACTGCTACACTCAAGCACATGGACCCACAGTCCATGGGATTTTTCAGTAGGTAGGAATATGGTGAAAAGACATTAGAGGAGTCAGTGTGAGACCACTACAAAAGATACATAAAAGGTTGTGTGTAGACAAGCCAAGATGGAAGATCTGTGGCTTCTCCTTCAAATCATCAGTGATTTCCCTTTATACGCTGGTGAAATAAATATAAAATATATTTGTGTTGTTGGATCTGGCTTTCCTAAAAGCAGAAATCTGTAGCCATGGGCCTTATGTAGACTCTGAATTAATGCTTGCTTAGATGAATAGCATGAAGAATTGGATGAGACCCCTTTACTAAGCTTGCATAGTGTCTGTGTCTGCTTAGTGCAGGTTCTTTAACTTTTCCCCCAAGACTCCATAGACACCTATGAAATAAAGCCATCATGAATATCTGAATGTTTGCTCCAGGGAGTCGATCCAATTCTCTGCTTCTTCCAGTCCTTGCTTTCCAACTGTCTGCCCCTTACCTTCTGACACATCATTAGTTACCTTCGTTTTCTTACTCTCAATGCCTCACTCACCTCTAGGCTCCTTCTCCCAACCCTGTCCTAATTTGGACAACTGGTTACTCAGCTCTAGATTATTACAGACTAGGAACCTGACCAGGTACTAGAGGAGCAGACATTTTTACCTCATTTTATTTATTGACCATGGTACATGTTGGTCTGGATCAGTGAAGTAATAATATTATTAAATGCCCCATCAGAGGATTAGATCAGAATCATGCCCATAGCCTCACGTGCACATGAGTAATAAATATATATTTTTATTTCGCAGTATATAGTGGTCTCACAAAACTTCAGGAAGGCTACATCAATTCTGGCCGAAAAAAATAGAGGGTATCTCTGCTGCTAATAGTGTATATTGACAAGTATAAAGTACAGGATCATTAGACATCTGTGCAACTTCTTTTCAGGAGAAGAGTAATTTTTTACGAAAAGGAAAAAGAATCCCCGAATTCTTCTTAACTGAAAGAGAAATACCCCCCAGACTGTAAAGGTGATAATTTTATTACAGTTTTACAGCCATATAATCAGATAAACAGCAAACCAACATTTTATCTTTTGTAAACAGTATGAGAAGTATTTGGAATTTTAAAAATTTGATCTTACAGTCAAAACATATGCATAGTTTCTTGAAACATCGTTTCTTGAGATATACACACGTAAACACACATGTACCTCTCAAGCAACTATATGTGTATTTAATAGTCTTATAAAATGCATGGTTTCAAATACCTCATGTACCCCATAAATATATATATGTATATACCTACTCTGTACCACAAAAATAAAGATTTTAAAAATAGTTTTATAAGAAACATTGTTTTACAAGAAAACTGAGCCTTACAGAAGTGAAGTAATATACTTCAATTTTATAATTTAAAAGATAAACAATTCAACTGATATTTTAAAATTAAAATCAGAATTTCAACTCAGGTCTGTAAAACCCCAAAGCCACTGTGAGATCTTTCCACTGTCATGGCTTCCTAAGACAAAAGTTTTAAGGAAAATGTGTCAGAACTTTCCAGATAGTTAAGACATTTGGTGAAAAAAAACCCACACAGAATATCAAATCTTGGCTACAAAAATCACTTCCAAAAATAAGCAAAGATGCATCTTCAATGAGCCAAATAAAGGGCTCCCAAAAGTACTGATGTACTTGGCATAGAAGAAAAGTCCAAAATGGCAAAGTGTGTTTTAGATCCTCGAAACTGGTTGAATAACCTCAAAGGTTGAAACTATTTTACCCAAATTGAAAAGCACAAAAGTATGCTTTCTCTTGAAACTAAATATTCTTAATTATTATTTTACATTATTTAATTTTATACTATTAAAATTAATAAATAATAATGATGACAGTAATAATGATGCTTTGGTCCTCTGTGCCCCAGGGTGGACAGAAATATGTAAGCTGGTCCAGAATTATTTGAAATCAGTAGATTTGGGGCACAGAAGCAGTCTCCAATACACCTCAGGAACAGATGGTAATAATAAAATCAGTTTTCTGAATTGATTGCATATAATTTCAGATCAAGAATCATTGCTGCTCTGAGAGTAATAGGAAAGATATTTTATAAGCTTTGCATATTAAACTTAAAGTCAGTACTGAAAACTACTACATTGTTCCACTTCACCAAAATTAATGGATAATCTGAATAAAACTGGCTAGCTTTGCTCTCATCATAGAAATGATCTGGTCTCAGTGCAGTGATACAAAGGAGTACATAGCAACTCTGAAAGCTTTGAAAAAAATCATGTACATCTTTACTGAAGATTTTTAAATTGGGCTTCTAAGGGAAATTACACCACACAGCACAAAGCAAAATGTCCTGAAAGTTGTCTCTATGCAGTAAGTTCCCTGAAGTATGCCCACCATGAAACAGCTGTCTTGCAAGGCACAACTCTATTAACTAAAGTCGGCAGTCTGCACACAAGGATCTACTTATCACATTCCGTAAAGATGGCAGTTTCCTTAATCCTTTCAGTGCTGTGTAAAGACTATATAACCCTTAACTATGAAGAGTCACGGGAAGATCTTTCTCATTGCATTTTCTTTTACATTTTATGATTGTGTACTTATTATAGTTCCTTTATAATGGGACTAGGTTACCAGACTCTTCAGTATCTCACTTGTTTTCTTGTGTGTTACTCTATCTCCTCAATCCCTACCTTGCTCAACATCCTAACATCTCACACCATTGACTTGATCCCTTGGGACATGTGTTTATAACCATGAACTCTTAAAACTGCAATACAAGCAATCTGGCTCTGTTAATAATGTTATCAGCAAGGAGAAACTCATTTAATGACCTGTATGGGAACCATGCTTTCAATCACATGGACATTCTGAGCAATAAAAGTGGAAGATCGTGTGAAAGTGTGTGAACAAAAGACACAGGATTTTAGAGACATGTATATGTCACTGAAGCCATTGTATCTTGGAATACAAGGACAGTTGCACAAAAGCAGTATGCGGTACCTAGTCCCATTCCTAGATATCATTGGCCATTTTCCTAGCCCGACACCAAATAGCATGGGATACTTAAAAATAAATTAATCCAATAATGGCTAGGATTCCAAGAAAGAGTAAATATATTTATGAGGTTATTAACCGAGTAATATCATTACCATTGCTGCATTTATTCCTAGAGATGGTAGTGAGCTCACACACAGGGCACACAGCAGTACTGAAAAACTCTCAGTTCATTCTTCTTCCCCTTCTCTTTTCTCCAAAATCTTTTTTTGTTTGGTTGCTTTAGGGTGCGTGTAGAAAGATTCTCCCCTTTCCAAGTTAACAGAGAGGAAAAAGCTGTAAATCCATAGATATATAGCTAAAGAGGGCCATTGAGAACCTCCCGACCCCTTCAAATAACAGAAGAGAGAGCCAAAGTTAAGAAAAGTAAAATGACTTACTCATGGTCAAACAATGTGACAGGGGACTGTCTTTTCCTCTTACCATCACAGCATGGATACCTAGCATATGTCGGATACTTTTCATGCACTCTGTAATTTAGTGAGTAAACTGACGAATGTATTTTTTAATGCCGTAGCTATTACCAGTACTCAGAATCCCTAATTCCTTGTATTTTTTCCTGTTCTAGTTCACTTTGACAGTTTCATTTGGGATAGTATCCTCTTTCTGTCCTCCCTGGAAATTCAGGGAATGGTCATAAGTGTGAGATGAAGAACAGCAAAAGGTCAAACAGTTGACAGTATCGGGTGAAATGATGGATTCTAAGGCACAGGAGTAGACAAGCTTTGCTCAAGACAAATGATCAGAAACTATTTGAGCTTCTTTGAGGTACATGTCTAAGGTGTTAATGTTTGAAATCAGAGCCTCAGTGAAATGAAAAAATCAGAATATCCGAATCTTTTGGAACACATAGAGATGAATTCATTATTTTTATGAATGTTTTCATTGTACAAAAAATATATTCAATTTTATAATTTAGTTCACTTAAAATTCATGAACATGTTAAAAGAACCAGTAGAAATGTTACCATCTAGATAAAACTACCGTTAAAATATTCATACTTGTATATTCAAAGTTTTCCTATGCCAATATCTATATCTGTGTGTTTTCTCCTTTTGGAAAATTAAAATGATGAATATTAAATGCCATTTTACCCTGTCTTGCTTGTGGCACTTTCTCACCTTTCTCCAGTTTCACTGGTATGTGAACTTGTTTTGATAAGTCAATTGGTATGGGAATATCAATGTAGCTATCATTATTATCCTGAAAAAGGTCCAGGTATTCTGCACTGAGTCATGTCTTCAAAAAAATTTACTCTGTAATATAAATGTGTATGTATGTAGCTGCTCCATATTTTAATTTTTAATTAAATGTTTCTGATGTGGTTGATATTAAAATGTTTTTGCAAGGTCAACAAATGACGGGGATAGTCAGGATTATGAGTCAAAAGAGAACCTAGAATTAAACATTTCCCCTTAAGTCATCTATATAGTGAAAAATTTAGAGCTAAAAATGGTAGAATATTCCTGACAAAGTAAGACTTCTTGCTTCTAAAGTGATCAGTGCCTTGGCAGCCAACCAGCTTTCAAGTAAGGAAATGTATTCACTAGTAAGTGGCATCCAACTGTAAAACAGAGCATCATTGAGATTTGAAGAATAATTGAATGCGTCTGTGTCTTTGAAGACAAATAAGGAAAAATAAATACTATATTCAGGAAGCTATGTCAGATGTTCTAGAGCTGAGCTGACCAATATGATTCCTATTAGGCACAGGAGTGTATTTAGACTTAGACTGTTATAAATAAAGTAAAATAAAAATTTTAATAGTAATTTTTTTACATTAAAAAGTATAGGACAGTGTAGATTTAAACTGTTTTCTTCATTGCAGAAAGTTCTATTGGACAAAAAGTTCTCTGTTGGATTACACAAAGCTTATATCCTCCATGGCACAATTGAAGAGAGAAGACACAAACACTTAAGGTTAAATAACAGAAGAACAACTATCATAAGGTCATACATATTGCAGAGGAATGAGAATGATGGTCACTGCTCTAGCTTCAGCTCAGATATCATGGACAAGATGGCACTTGAAGTGAACATCAAAGAAAATTTATATATGGGATGATAGAGACTAGGGTGAAATACTTTTTTTTCAGACTTCAGGTCCAAGGACAAAAGAGGTAATGGTTTCTTTTGAAAGAATCTGAGAATGACCTGATAGCCTACTAGCCTAGGGATCATTGTTCATTGAGAATTTAACCTTTGGTTGTATCATAATGTATTAGGTTTGGGGATATCTTAAGGCAAAATATTAATCCCTTTCTTTTGAGGGTCCAACTTTGATTATGAGTATCCAACTGTGTGCCAAGCGCTATGCCTAGGAAGTCACAATTTCATCTCATGTGTACATGAAGCATTTTTTCCTGTATAGCTGAACTTGATGCTCTTACATATGCTTCACATTTTATCCAGTTGCTCAGGGTAGCATGGTCTGCTTCGAGTTTTTTACATTATTTAAAGATGGAAATTAAAAGTTAACTTCTTTTCCTCTTTTGTGATAGTAACATTGCCATTTTAAGAGTGGTACTAAGCAAAACTGAAAACAAAAGAGTATTGTTTTTCAGAGTGACAAATTCTTAGGGATTTAGGGATTGGTGGTGCTTCAAGGCTGACTTGACAAATATATCTGTTTAGAAATTTCATACTATCTATACAAATGGAAATAACTTGATACCCTTTCATATGGTTTGGTTCTGTGTCCCCACCCAAATCTCACGTTGAATTGTAACATTAGATTATTTTAAACACCCCATACAACTTCAAAAAATTCTGAGATGGCATTGTCGGATTCAGCAAATAAGAATATGGGACACAAAATAAAATCTAAATTTCAGAAAAATAATTGTTTTTAACATGTAAGTATGTCTCAAATATTGCATAGGGCATACACTAAAAAAAAAAAAAAAAAAAAAACAACTTGGTGTTTATCTGAAGCTCAACTTTAACTGGGTGTCCTATATTTTACTTAGCCAGTGTAGCGATAGTCATTCATTTCACAAATATTTATTGAATATTGTTAAAATAAAAATCTTAGATAAAATATATTTAACAGAGATTAACTGAGCAAAGAATGATTTGTGAGTCGGGCAGCCCCCAAACCAGAATCGATTCAGAGAGACTCTAGCACAGTCACATAGTGAAAGAAGATTTAAGGATAGAGAAAGATAAGTGACATACAGAAAATGGAAGTGAGGTACAGAAATAGCCAGATTGGCTACAGCTTGGCATTTGCCTTATTTTAGCACAGTGTGATTAGTGGACTGACTTTGATTGGCTGAAACTCAGTGATTGGCACAAGAATAATTTATAGTCTGTTTACATATCCAGTTAGGTTGTGGTTTACTAGGGACGGAGAAATTTTTAGGCTGAACTTAAAATATGCAAAGAGGCACGGTTAGTCTAAACTTAATTTAATAGTACCTGCGGGATTTATGACTGGTCCTAGGTCCTAAGAATACAGACATTAAAAAATCAGTTGTAGCTCTTGGACCCCTGGAACTTACATTTAAAAGAAATGCTTCTCAATTTTTAGTCTCAATCACCAATTATGTGTTTTTCTCAAAATTTAGTAAATTTTCACTTTCTCTGGTGGTTCCTAGTAATTCATTCCTATTAATTATTAGTACACTAATACAAATTATTTTAAGCAAATGATTGAAATACATTAAATATATTTTGGATATTTTTAAGTAGATTAGATCGTTTTCTACCTTTTAAGAAAGAATGCACTGGTGAGAGGAATTTTATCAGTGACATACATTAATTTTTGCAACAAAATTATCAAACAAAAATATTTCTAAAATCCATGTTCAAAATGCTCTCTCAACAGAACACTTTTAGAGAAATTCAATACTATAATTTCAATAATTATTTTTATTTGTATTTATTTATTTATTTTGAGATGGAGTTTTGCTGCATTGCCCAGGTTGGAGTGCAGTGGCATGATATCGTCTCACTGCAACCTCCGCCTCGCAGGTTCAAGTGATCCTCCTGCCTCAGCCTCCTAAGTCGCTGGGATAACAGACGTGCACCACTACACCCAGCTAATTGTTGTATTTTTAGTAGAGATGGGGTTTCACCATGTTGGCCAGGCTGGTCTCAAACTCCTGACCACAAGTGATCTGCCCGCCTGGGCCTCCCAAAATGCTGGGATTACAGGCCAATTATTTTTATTTTTAAAATGACATTATTAAAATATCATTTCTGTAAGTGTCTGCTAACTTAACTGATACTCTTTCTATGCAATAGCTGTTGAAGGACTCACCTATGACAAGTTTAGTCATTTTCTTATTGTCTACTTTTGCTTGTAGTAGGAATATTTTCTTCAATCCATGGTGCCTATCTCTTAATTTTTTAAGCTTTACAGACATTCTGTGAGGGTTAGTAAAACGAGTATATATTTTCTCTCAGTTGTCTTAACTAGACACATAAATGGAAGGCTTTCTTTTATTGAACATGTTTTCACATATTAAATTCAAATTGTTAAAAATCATATGTAAGCACATATTGTACAATACATTTATCTAAAAATATGTGGGTAACAGTTTTGAGTAAGAAACCATTTGAAATTTAATTTTTTATTTGTGTAACCAATGCATGTAAGGGTTTCTTTTATGTTTGAGTCACCAGTTTATTATTCGTGATGATCCACTAGTGTATTCACTAATTCTCCCGTAAGATTGCCTAACTTATTCTTTTTAATTATTATTATTGTGTTAAGAACACTTAACAGGAGATCTACCTACTTAGATAATTTTTATATGCAGTACAGAATTGTTAACTTTGCCATGATGCTGTACAGATCTCTAGAATCTAATCATCTTGTATCACTGAAGTGTCAGTTATTAAACTCTGAGTTTTAAAGTCACTTTTTCTATCAAAACATCTTTTATTGACTATGATAAATAACCACAACAACAATAACCACAACAATAACCACAGAAGCAATGTATATATGAGTAAAGCTTACATTTTTAAAAAAGTAAACATAAATACAAATATATTAGTTCTAATATTTTCTTCCTTTATACTAGTGAACTGTCTTGTGCTTCCCGGGTTGAGGACCACCACCAGAGATAAAAGCTTGGTCCATTGCCCCCATGTATAACTCAGTTAATCACTTACTGCACTAAAATAGGGCTTGTCATCTACACTACCATTAAGTAAGCCTTAATTAGCCCTTGTGATAGTAAGGAAACTTGACATTGAATCAGCATTCCCAAGAGCGCAGAGAAGCAAATGGAACACAGGATAAAATTATTGCATGTGAAACCTTTCTTTCAAGAGAACCAATAACTATAATTGAAACATCTCACAATATTTGATTTGCTTTCACCCCATAACCAAATGCTTCAATTAAACTCATTTGTATTAGAATGGCTGAGATCATTTCCAACACTTTGTCTAAATTACTACAGGCTTCAGTCTGGAATATCAAACTCTGACTTCAGAGGACACAGCCTGGGCTCTCGGCAGCCTGTGGACAGAATGTAACAGGGATCTTTATCATTCCCTTCTGTGAGTTCTTATTAGTGACTATAAGCACTTTTTTCATATACTTGAAGCAAAGTTTCTTCCACAGAGAGTTAATCAGCATCCACAGCCAGCAAACAGGATTCCACAGTAGTTTTTTTTCTTTTTAAAGAGGTGTCTGGTTTTACACATGGTAAAGGAAGATGAAAATACTCCTTCTGCTTGCATTTTGGATCTACTGAAAATATTGAAATGTTGTCTAAGCAGAGATGAATTTCAAGGTCAGCTCTCCCATGGGACCCTGTCTTTGCTACCCCTGAGGAAATAATGTAGACTAAGTTCTAAAATATTTGTTCCAGTTATTTTGAGGTCAGAAATTTTACTCATTAATACCAACTGTAATGTAAGCACCTAGAAATACTGTGGAATGCAAGAAAATCCTAAGTACATCCAAACTGTGAAGGAATAGTTCATCTCTTATAACCAGTCCTACTTTTGGGGAAGGAGCTCATCAGTGACCTAAAAAGACCTTAATGCTTAGTGGTAGCCTGGACATTGACTGATAATACTCATTGTTCTCTGATACCATGAATCTTTCCTCTGGTACCATAAACTTTTAGAATTCAAAGAAAGCAAAAATGCAACCCATGCTCCTCTAGATAACACTCTGAGGCCATGGAAGAGAATTGGTTTGGCCCGAGGTCTCATAGCTATTTTGGGACACAGCCAAGGAAGGTAGAATCAAGACTTTATGGGTCTCAATATTCTTCTTTGTCTTAGTGACTCCATTGGCTGAAAAGTACTGATTTTCCACACTTACACATCAATTTAATGCAAATAATTTAGAAGACAAACTGATTAAGAATTATCTTTAACACAAGTTTTTAAAAACATCTGAAGTGTGTACGTGTACATTCTCCAAATGATCATAAGCTTTATGAAGTAGGGACTGAATATTTAATTTCATGGGATTTTTTTCCTAGGCAGTGCAAATCTTTCCTCAATAGAAGTGTTCAGCAATTGCTGGTTAGTGGGGAAAAGCATAAGGTCATGAAGACTGTGATACCTAGCAGTCTCCTCTGTACCCATGCCTATAAGATAATGTGAAAAAATTATGGCACTGGGCAGGGAATATCTGAGCATATGAATACAAATATACTTTTAAAAGGATGCCTTTAAAATTCCTCCTTTTCTCTTCTCCCTGCTCCTGCTGTGAAATGTAAGATGGGATTTTTATGCTTTTACACATCTTTAGTTCTGTGAGAGGGGAAGGGTTTGAGGACTTAGTCCTCTTCTTAAGTGCCACAAAAACAACAAAGTGAAGATCAATCTTGTCTTTGAAGTTTATAAGGATTTTTTGAGCCAAAACCTTTTGTCCTTAATAAGTAATAGATCTGCAGGTAAGCAAAGTCCTTAGATGCTTAGAACTGGCTACCTAATTGGCAATCACATCAGAACAATTTTGATGTATTTTAAGGTTAGATGAGATCTCCAACCCAACCTCCTTTTTAGTAAATAATAATTTGCTGTACTATTGCTGACCAGTCCTTTCTTTGCCAGTTTCAGAGAGTGTTTGACGACTATCGTCACCACACAGGAGTAAACATTGTAAGGAAGAGAAACAGATAGATAGAAGATTCTTATGGCATCATTTTCAGCTGGCCAAATAGGAAAGAAAAGTGGTACAGTTCCTAAGTATGAAGAGATGCCAAAATCTAAGAAAACAGAAAAGCTGTTATTGGAAACAAACAAACAAAAAAAAAACAAACAAAATAAACCAACACTATATAAGATATTTTTTATTGCTTTAATTTCCAGGATTTCTGTGCAATCAATATTTGTTGACTCATATAACATGAAGTTATGGCTATCTAAATAAATTTAATCACCAAAGATAAGCAAAGGATCTGTTAAAAAAATTAATTAGGAGACCATTAGGCATGTTGGGTTCCTATGTAAGCAAACTGAAGCTCAATATAAACAGTAAAACAAAATGAAACTTAACTTTAACTAATCAGAGACTTCCCACTAACCTCTAACTTAGGATATTCCACTTTAACCAATAAATTTCTTTTTGTCTTGCTTCTGCAAACACCTTATACGAGTTTACTTTCTTGCCCTCTCTGCCCCTCATCTCCAGGGGAATGCTGAATCACTTGCATTTGAATTGGTGTGGCCCGATTCATGAATCACCAAATGCCCAAATAAACTCTTTACATTTTTATTGTGCCAAAGTTTATCTTTTAACAGATCGAAACTGAAGGTTGGAAGATATGGTGGGGAAAACTATTGGCTCATATGATGTTAGGTCACACTGAAATATCAAATGGGGATTGTATTAGTCTGTTCTCCCATTGCTGTAAATAACTACCTGAGACTGGGTAATACACAAAGAAAAGAGGTTTAATTGACTCGCAGTTCTGCAAGCTGTACAGAATGTATGGCTGGGGAGGTCTCAGGAAACTTACAATCATGGCGGAAGATGAAGAGGAAGGAGGCACATCTTACATGGCAGGAGCAGGGAAAAGAGAATTAAGGGAAAAGTGCTACACACTTTTAAACAACCAGATTTCATGAGAACTCACTATCACAAGAACAGCAAAGGGAAGTCTCCCCGCCATGATCCAATCACCTCCCACCAGACCCCTCCTCCAACATTGAGGATTATAATTTGACATGAGATTTCGGTGGGAACATACAGCCAAACCATATTAGGGATATTTAAAATAACTATTTTGCTTTTCTTGTGATAGTGAGTTCTCATGAAATCTGGTTGTTTAAAAGTGTGTAGCACTTCCCCCTTAATTCTCTTTTCCCTGCTCCTGCCATGTAAGATGTGCCTTCTTCCTCTTCATCTTCTGCCATGATTGTAAGTTTCCTGAGACCTCCCCAGCCATACATTCTGTACAGCTTGCAGAACTGCGAGTCAATTAAACCTCTTTTCTTTATGTATTAGCCAGTCTCAGGTAGTTATAACCATTTTAAATATCCCCTATTCTCTATGTAGATGTCATGCTTTAAGTGAATACACACTTTTTTCCTCATGTCTATTTGGAATAGTTTCAACATTCAAACTAACCTCATCAGGCCCATCAAATTTAAGCTACCTTAGGATATTATGAAACCCAGCCCCAAACTAGTATTAAAAAATGTTCTCTAAAAGCAGAAATAACTAGTTGGTTTGAAAAGGGACCTTTGTTTCTCAAAGTCTCAGAACACAGCAGGGCAGGGAACAGCATGTGTAGTCTTCCTTGCAAGTCAAATGCTTTATTTGTGAAGCAGAACACTATGCAGAACTCTGGTTCTGCCAGAGACATAGCAGTAATGACGCTATTAATTTGTAGTTTTGGTTGAATACGTGTCGATGAAATAAAAAAAAAGCTTAGCTCCTGGAGTTTTTAGAATTAATGTTTTTCAAAGTTGTAAGAAAATGTAAGGCATTCTGGCCATGTTAGCAAAATACAAAATTGGTAGGGAGCTGGAGGGCAAAATTCAGAAAAAAACATTTCCCCAAGGCCTTTTTGAGTTTTAATATTCAGAAGGCATTGCTACATGTGTACAAATGGCTATGGAGAACAAAACTGAAACAAAGTTCTAGGAACATAGTGGATGGAAAAAATTGATTAACCCTCGTATCTACACAACATTCTTTTCCTATCTGATGTTCTGTATTATATGGAAAGTCAGCAATATCTACTACCGTTTTTTGAAGATGGGAAACTGAGGTCTTGGAGAAGTTGAGGCCATTTAGTGAAGAGATGTACTGTAACCAAGGGCAAGAATGCAAACATCCTGACATTAAAAATTCTCTTGTAGTGGGATGCAATCCAATACCAACTCTCCTAATTTGAATTTGAATTGGATTTCAATTCATTCACAGTCAAACTCAATTAAGAAACATTTATTGGGAGCCTCCCGTTAGCTGGTACAACCTAAGGGACTAGAAATAAAGTGAGAGACAACTCTGTCTTCGGAAACTATACAGTTTATTTGGAGAAATAGGCAAGAGAACAACAACTGCAAAACATAGGAATATGAACATTCAACAAGTGGGCCATTGGAGCACTCAAGGGACCGTAAGCTTAAGATCACTCTATATCCCACTTTACCTGGGGGAATTCTGGTTTACTCTAAATGTCCTTCAGTAATTATTGTTGGCACCCAATTTCACCCTGGAAAGAATCCTGGTTGCGATTGTAAGTTATATGACTACCTTACTCAACCTATGCTAGGAGATGAGAAAAAGCCTTTTAAAATGAAGTTAAACTAGTTATTCCCATATAGTTTTCCAATTAATTTCAAAAACTCCTATTTAATTTACTTCTAGTATATTATCTGTATTGTTTTCCAATTAATTTCAGAAACTCCTATTTAATTTACTTCTAGTATATTATATGTATTGTCACCAAATGATCATTCTAAAATCCAAATCTAGCAGTGTCATATCTGACATTTAAAAAAACTTCATTAGTCCCTTATCTGTAGGATAAATTTCAAACTCTTTAGTACAGTATGTAAGGTATCCCCTGTCCTAGCCTCTGCCCATCTGTGGATATTTGTTAAAAATAAATTTTAAAAAACTGCCTGTTAGTTCTTCAGTCATAGCAACCTACTTTGAATTCTCAGTTGTGCAATGCTATTTCAAGCCTCTGTGCCTTGACACATGCTGTTGCCTGTGACTATAATTCTCTTCCTCTAACAACGATCTGCCTAGTGGATACCTAGTCCCTCTTTCTTCAAAAACCAAAAACAAAACCAAACAAAAAACCTTTCCTGAGCCTCAGAAGCTGAAACTTGCCCCCTTCATTTCACTACTGAACAATCTCTAGATTGTGCGCATCACAGCACATTACATGTTTTGTCTACGTGTCTGCTTCCCTGATTTAGCTACAAATTTTTTGAGGGGTCGGGTCCAACCTGTTCTCATCTCTGTCTCAGTGTGCCTGTGCCTGTTTAATAAATGCTTGTTTAGCTGCATGTCTAAAACATTAGATGGGCAGGAAAAAAGGTAGGTTAGAAGTTTTTGAAGGATGACAGAATTTGCAAAGGTATAGATATTTAAGAACATCAGATAATCTCTGGGAACTGCATATTGTTTAATGTGTCCAGGTCATGGGGTAACTGGGAGAAGGGATTAGGGAAGGAAAATTGTTTTGTGTAATTATAACAAATTCCCATGGGTTTTGGAAAACAAAAATCCCATCGATTATCTATTTTGCTAGAAAGTATATTTTAAAAGGGGCAGACAGGCTAAAATTTTCATTCATTTGTTTCCTAAATGAGTAATGATTTACTACCAGTAGTAGGTATTGTGCAAAGCAGATTGTGTACTGTGGTTGTAAACGAGCCCATTAACATTGGCTTCATCTCAGGAAAAAAAAAAAAAAAAAAAAAATTTGCTGGGCGTGGTGGCACGTGCCTGTAGTCCCAGCTACTCAGGAGGCTGAGGCAGAAGAATCGTTTTAATCCGGGAGGCAGAGGTTGCAGTGAGCCGAGATTGCACCATTGTACTCCAGCCTGGGCGACAGAGCAAGACTCTGTCTTTAAAAAAAAAAAAAAAAAAGTCTCAACTTGGAGATTAACATTTAATGAGCATCTACTCTTTGGCACCTCTCATTGCACACAAAACCAAAAACCAAAGATAAGGTCGTAGGGAATATCAGTAGCAGAACCAGCATGACTCTGATCCTAGAGGATCCTGTGATCAATCAACTTGCTTGGAAAACAATGGAAAAAGCAACTTAACTGAGTACTGAAAAGCATGCATTCCCTCCTGCTTGGGATATGCAAATGTCTGACCAGTCTCCAGCACTGATGGGATTTTAGCGAATGTTAGCAAAAATTAATCAAGAAGCTATTGAAACAAACACACACCTGATTAATTATCCTGCATAGATTTCAAATACAGTGAACTTGAAATTATCCCTCACCTGTTGTTCCTCATAGGGTGATTCATGGCATTAGGTTTTTTACATTCCTGGAGCCATAATGGACTGATAGGTGTAGAATTCAAGAAGGTTTTTTTTTTTTTTTTTGATGGGGTGGGGAGGTCTGGTATTAAAGAATTATGCACTTTAGGAGATTTTTTTTTTTTTTGTCTGTCTGCCCTGGGAAGTTTACTGGAACTTTGGTGAGGAAAGGGGGTTAAATCATTTTCAATCTCCACTGAAGAAATAAGTCTAGACATTCAGCAACAAAGGCTGAGTATGTCATAAAAAGAGAGATAGCTAGATATTTTTTGCCTTCTAATGAAAAGAAAAATCATTCATAAAATAGTATTGAAAAAAGAAAATCTGACCTGAATCAGATTAGCTTCTATATCTAATTTCCAATTTATAGTAAGTACAGAGGACAAAGGAGCATGTTAAATTCTACTATGGAGATTTAATCAATAAAATATTCATTTTGTAATAGTCCACAAACAAAATTACCCTGTTTATTTGGCTAATAAATTGCAAGAGGGACAGAGCAAAAAACAGAAAGATTATATAGATTAAAAGAGACTTCGAACATATATCGAGCAATCCCAATGTCGGGGCAGTATTTAAATCCTAATTCAAATAAATGTTAAAAATAACTCCGTAAGACAATGGAAATTTGAATACTAGCTGCAAATTTGATTATATTGAAAATGATTTTTAAATTATTTTTGGTGTGATAATGATACTGTTTTTATGTCTAACAAAGCCCTTGTCTTTTAGAAATGCATATTGAAATACTTATGAAGAAAATTACATGGCATATAATATTTTTCAAAATAATTGAGAAAAACAGTGAATGGTCATAGATTTAATGTGATTCACCATGAGTTCATTGTTGAAGCTAGGTGATGGACATATGCAGGTTTAAACATATTTTGTCAATTTATGTCTCATATTCTCCATAAAAATTTGAAAGCTACTGGAAGGGAAGACAATATATTAATTAATGTAGATCTCTCTTCACAAAAACAAACATGTTAATTCCCAGGGAGATGAATCTGTCCATTTCACTGTGAATATTTTATTTTATTGTAGAAAATATGTATTATAGAGTAGCAATATAGAAATTTTTAACCTGGTATATAAGTCCAGGAATGATTTAGTAAATCCATAGTTACCCAGAACTATATACAAAATTGATATTAGCTCTTTGTGTTTTTGCATTCTGGAGGTCAAAGGATTCAATATATCGAGAGTATAAAATAAAACACAGAGACATTATTGCTTTTTTAAAAAAAGATTGCAGAGAAATGTTGATTTTCCTAATGTGATCTGGAAACTGAAATGAAAAAAATGCATTTCCAAAATAACATAATCAATGAAAAAATGTTTATATTTTGTCAAATCCAGGCATATTACAATGTATAATTTGAGGAAACATAATGATATATCCTGTGTTGAAGTTTGTATTTGACTAAGTCTGCTTTGTTCGTGTTTGTGCACTCAAAACCGTCTCCTCTCTAGATCGTGTCCCTTTACTCATTTAAGGCAACCTTCCTTCTAGCCCATGGGCCTCTCCAATTTACCTTGGCAAATGTTGAACTGTAGGAACTCTTATGAGCAATGTTTAGATTTCTATATGTACCATTTAATAAATATTCTGTCTGCAAGTTCAGAGTAAGTTCTCTATTGGCATAGACCATGATTTTGCTGCCTATGTATTCCTCTAGTTGTGTAAATCTGGTGAGTAAGAAAGCATCACTATTCACAGTGCTTCCACTCATTTCATTTTGCCCTTGATGTGGAAGTAAAGGTACCTGAATTAGACATTGTAGAGGAAACCAAATAATTGCCATCTTTGAAGAAATATTTGTATAATACTTTTTTTATTTCTCTAAGTTTACTCATACTTTTATTCTAGTTGAACATGAAAAATTAGGCACACATGGAAATATTCAATGATATAACAGTAGGCAAATTTCTTTTTTCATATAGTTCATTTTTTAGTTCTCATTTTGTTCTCATAATCAGGCTTTTTAAAGTCCAAAAGACAAATTCTAAGACAAAATTACAACAGAAAGCTTTCCCCTCATGTAAATTTCCTTGTAAGGTCATTTTGAATGTGATCCTTTCTTACAGCTTAAGGTACGTAAGTTCACATATTTAGTAGGTTACCATGATCTCTTTTTCTCACTTTTAAAACTGAATTTAGGAAAATGTAATATCTAGGAAGATTTTCATGAGTTTCTCTCATCAGCAGTGTTACCTATTTTTCTGCAGTGTAACAACTTTGGAACACAAAGGCATTTGAAATAGGCATCCTTGATACAAATTGCAGATTACTTTCTCACTACTCCTGGCTGTGTATTCCCAAATCAATAGAAATTCATAGGATCTGAAAATTAAATCTTGCAGTCCATTTTAAAAATTCTGACTTTATTGATAAGGTTATAATCATTCTCTACCATTTTAGCAAGTTCAGGTGGAAAAATATTAACATCGACATTTGAAAATGAATGTGTTAGCTAGGAGGGGAAGGAGATGTAAGGCCTCTACATCCCTAGGTCCTTTTTAAATTTCATAGACTGCACTAAGTACATCAGAGGCATTTTGCTGAAACACCCTGCTATTGCCAGGTTGGTTCCTTTTGCATTACCTCAATGCAAGAAACTAGGCTCATCCCAAGTGAGGACGAGTAAAGCTCAGCCATTTCCAATTAAGGAACTGATCTCGGTCATCAAGACTCTGAGAGCTCTGACAAAGTCTAAGACAGTTTTGTAGATACAATGGCCGTATATTCATTTCTGAAGGGCTAGCATTCAAAGCTCTATTAACAATAAATACATTCTGAATTTATACTACATGCTATTTAAAAGCCAAGAAGAACATTTGGCGACTTTAGAACTAAAGTCCAGTTCCTTGCCCCTCGTGTAAGTTTTCTTGTCGCTTTGAACATGATCCTTTCTTTTGCTTTTCTTTAGAACTAGAATAAAGTCTAGTTTTAAAGTCTACACATGTTCTTCTTGGCTATAAAATAGAATGTAGTAAGAAACAATGTGTTTACGTAGCTCTTCTCCTTGATAAACAATATCATAAGGACTGCGATTCACCACTTCAACAAATCTCAAGGAGAATATATTTTTATAATTTGTTTATCTTTCCCTGTTAGATAGTTTGGAAAGAACCAATCATTCCCTATGTCCTTGCTTATGTCAATCACCATCACAAGTCTAAAATTTCTTGTTTGTACACCTAGATGGATTTCCCCCAGTGTGAATATGTACATCCTGTAATTGGATCTATACTGTTCACTAGTCCCCCAAAACTCTCAGAATCCTCAAAATCTTATAATCTAGCATCACAAAAATTCTCTGTCTCTTTAACCTTTTCAGTTATTATTTCTTCTCCTTGCCATGATTAGAACACTGCATCTCTACTGAATTCATTGCTTCCCTGGAGGCTCTGTGAAGTCATCACTATTTTTTGATGCTCATAATCATTACAACACAAGTCCCATAAATAAAATTGTTTCTTGATGTGGCTGTTGCTTCTTTTCTCCCTCAAAAACCCCTGCTATTTGATGTCATACATGGCCACTTTCTACCCCTTTGTATTAGTCTGTTCTCATGCTGCTAATAAAAACATACCCAAGACTGGGTAATTAAGGAAAGAGGTTTAATCGACTCACAGTTCCACATGGCTGGGGAGTCCTCACAATAATGGCTGAAGGTGCATGAGCAAAGTTACGTCGTACACAGCAGCAGGCAAGAGAACTGGTGAATGGGGACCCCCCTTTATAAGATCTCGTGAGATTTCTTCACTATCATGAGAACAGCATGGGAAAGACCCGTTCCCATGATTCAGTTACCGCCCACCGGGTCCCTCCCATGACATGTGGGAATTATGGAAGCTACAGTTCAAGATGAGATTGGGTGGGATACCGCCAAACCTTATCACCCTTCTCATTGTTATTGTTTGCTACTCTTCCAATTTTAGCACTGTAGTCACTTTTTTTATCCTTAACTTGTAATCTTTCTTGGGGGCAGTAACAATCATGGGGATAATTCGTTGTAAACGGCTCTCATATTTTTACCACTTTACCTTACCCAATTCAACCCTTAATTGCTTAGTCATTATCAGTCCTGTTTATACCATCTTTCCAAAGCCTAAATTTCAAATCTCTCTGATCTACATTTTATTCTCATTTACTCTATTCCATCCATCCATGACAACAATTTAACTCCGTTTGAACTTCCAACCCACTTAGACTACAATTTTTCCACTTTCTCCTGACTTATGTACTCATTTTCCCTCTTAACCAACTTACGGTTCATGGGTCCATCATTGTAGTAAGTTGTTCAATGTACTTTCAATTCTTTCCACCTTCCCCTGACACCCGCTAACGGTCTCACAAAACTCCAGCACTACCCAAACCTAACTTCCTCCCTACTTGTCTCCCTCTGCTCCCAGTGTCTGGAGGAATCACACAGCCTTACCACTAGGACTCCATTTTAATTTATAACAGCAAATTTTAAGTGAGTACCCAGGACCACTCAGAAGTGCCCAGACACCCTTCTACATTTGTCTAGTGAACCCACTTTAGTTATTCTTTCAAACTCCATATTCTCTCCAGACCACCTTTACTCTCAGTGAAAAACTCATGGAAGTAAGAAAAATTCTCCTTCACCATTGAATCTATCAACCTGTGTGCAACTGGACTCGCACTTTGAGCATTCTTTCTCACTGCTATTGTGACATCCCTGCCCCTGTTACTAACTGGATCTTACATTCAGGCTCTAAGCCCCATTGCTGCTTGTTTTCTCGAGGACTTCTTGCTATTATGTCTGGTTTCTCTAACATCATCACTTTTTCCATGTGTACTGCACGTTTGTGACTCAGTACACAACTATCCTGTACAATTTACAATGCAAAAAATTAAATTAAAAAACCCTCCGTCTTATGCAGTCTAGTGAGGGGACTAAAATCCCACCAGCCTCTGGTTTGGAATAAAGAGTTAAGGTGACCAAAGGCTAGCTCAGACTTATTCACGTTTTCAGGATGGTCTCAAGTTTTCCAATCCAGTAAGAGAAAAGTATGCTGGCACGTTTCAAGTTTCTGCCTATACCTTGGTTGGTACATGTGCATTGGCTAAAACAAGTTACAAGGCCATATTCAAGGATTTGAAAAACTAAGTCAGTCACATTGCATATGCATGGATACATGGAAGAAAAGAAGTTGTGGAAAGGTAGTAAGGCTCCATAAAAAGGAAGTGGCTGTGTGATATGTCTAGAAAAATGAGGCCTTAGGCAGTCTTGCAGATATTAGATATTTCCAGTGACTCTGCAAGGCAGAGAAGTATCAGGAAGACTCCTTTGGAGCTATAACTGACACAAAGTTAATAGAAAGAGGTGGTTAATAGAATGGGGCTTTGTGGATGGGCACAAAGAGTGACTGAACAATGAAAAGCTGAACTAACAGCATGATGAGCTCTCATGCATTGATATTCAGAGTCAGCATAGGGAGAAAAATCTGTGAAGTGTAGATAAACTGAAATAGATCAAATATTCCAATACCTTTGCAGAGGAGGGGATTAAAATAGAAATATAGTTGCAAAATAAAAAATTAAAGAATTTTGGTTCATTACATCTCTCAGTTTGTGGCCTAAAATTCATTCTCATTACACTTGAATTGTCCACTGTTATTTATCTAATGCTTCCCCCATACGTAAGATCATACTAGGGTGTCTTGTCAGGGAAAAGGTAGCTTTCATCTGGCAAGAACCAAAACTGCTTTTTTCCCTTACATTCTTGCTTATTTGGGGAGGTTCCTTTTCCAAAACTCCACTGCCTTTGGCAACATTCACACAATTTTAGAGCTCTTATCTTGGCCAGCAATTGTGCCAGTGACTTCACTGAGTCCCTGATAAATTAAACCTGGTGAGAATACTATGGAGACAGCTGGCTGAGGCTGGGTTTCACCTTGCTTAGTGCACTCTTTGTAATCATGTTCTTCCTATTTTGTCATTTTAATAATTTTATTTCCTCATTTATTCCCTTTCTCTCTCTCTTTTTTCCCCCAGTCCAGCTCACTCTCAATTTTATTTTCTTCCATTTCTTTTCTTTCCTTTTTTTTTTCTGGTTACTTTAAATTTTGAATGGCATAGGTAGTCTTTAGGGACAAAATCCATTGAGATCAAACTGAATGATCTGATTTAATACTGTTTTAAATATTTTTGTTCATATTACATGGCCAGGACATTTTAATATTATTAATAGTTTTCCTCATGTAGCGTGTAAAACTTATTTCACAGACATTTACATTGCTTCCAAATTTTACCATTGTATGTTGAATAACCCCATAATTAATATTTATCATTCTCTTTTAGTCTATATCATTATTTATTTACTGGGTAAGTATGGTTAAAAATCTTGCTTAATTCATATTGCTAAATTGCTCACCAGTAATGATGATATCTTTCTAATGAGAGTAGAGTTACTCTTTAATACTAAAAAATCTTTTAAGACTTAGAGGAATAATAGTAATAAGTCAGGGCAGGCTTTAAAGAGTCCTGTTGAGAGCACTGAGTGTGGCTTGGGCACCAAAAGGACACAATTGAAATTCACAGACTAGTCTTAGAGCTGGAGAACACAATTGTAATAACAGGGCAGAAAGCAGTTCAGAAAAGAATACCCATATCCAAACAAGAAATTATATATTTATTTATTGTTATATTGTTTTATATATATAAAGCAATATCATTATAAATTTAAGTATTTGTATTGTTATAAATATTGTACCCCCAAAACTAAAAGTTAAATGTATATACAGATATATAGATATTATACTAAAAGTCAAATAATATATATCATTTGACCACATTTGTTACATGAGTAAATTGCATACAAATTGTTGCATAAGATTGCTTATAATTGTTGTATGAATGATCCCATCACCCAGTTAGTGGGCATAATATTGGATAGTTAGCTTTCCAACCCTTGTCTCCCCCCAATCTTCCCTCTTGAGCTGGTTTGGCTCTCTGTCCCAACCCAAATCTCATCTTGTAGCTCACATAATTCCCACGTGTTGTGGGAGGGACCCAGTAGGAGATGATTGAATCATGGGGGCATTTTTTCCCCTGCTATTCTCATGGTGGTTGTCTTGTTTTTCTAAGACCACCAGAGCGAGCACAAAAGAACCAGCAAGTAGGCAAAGGTCAGGCGCAAAACTGCTAGTTTATTTTAGTAACCTAAGGTGTGGAGAAGAAGTCTGTCGGCCTCCTGCAAAGAAGGCCAGCAGAGTGCCCCTCCCCCAAGCTCTCTGACGGAGTTCCCACATCCCGACAGGACTGGGAAGCTGGGAAGTCCGCGTGGCTCAATGGCGGAGAGCGGCTTTTCTAGGAGTGGGAGGGCAATAGGCGGGGCATGGGCGTGTCAGGGGCCTTCCGCATGTGCGACCAGGTAAATCTTGGTCTCTTCGGATTGACGTCACCTGGCGCATGCCCAGTTGGTCTGCACCCTCCCTGGGCGCCCGCTGCATTTTCGCGCACGCGGGAAAAGTTGGGGGTGGGGGATGAAGAACCCGGAAGTGCACCATCTTGCCTCCGTTCGTCCAAACAGTGGTGAATGGGTCTTATGAGATCTAATGGTTTTAAAAATAGCGTTTTCTCTGCACAAGCTCTCTTTTTGCCTGCTGCCATCCATGTAAGATGTGACTTGCCCCTCCTGGCCTTCCGCCATGATTGTGAGGCTTCCCCAGCCATGTGGAAGTGTAAGAACAGTTAACCTCTTTCTTTTGTATATTGCCCAGTCTTGGGTATGTCTTTATCAGCAACACGAAAAAGGACTAATATATCCCTCTATTAGTCTCCAGTGTCTGTTGTTTTCATCTTTTTGTCCATGTGTGCTCAATGTTAAGATCCCATTTGCAAGCGAGAATATGCGGTATTTGGTTTTCTGTTCTGCTTTAATTTGTTTAGGATAATGGCTTCTAACTGCATCCATGTTGCTGGAAAATACATTATTTCATGCTTTTGTATGGTTACATAGGATTCCATGATGTATATGTACCATATTTTCTTTATGCAGTCCAATGTTAATAGGCATCTAGGTTGATTCTGTGTCTTTGCTATTGTGAATACTACTGTGATGCACATACAAGTGTCTTTTGGTAGAACAATTTATTTGTGCCTTTTTGGTAGAGCAATTTATTTTCCTTTAAGTATATTCTTAGTAAAGGTACTGCTGGGTCAAGTAGTAGTTCTGTTTTAAATTCTTTCAGAAATCTCCAAACTGCTTTCCACAGTGACTGAACTGCTTTACATTCATGCTAATAGTGTATAAGCCTTCCCTTTTCTCCACAACCTCACCTATATCTGTTGTTTTTCAGCTTTTTAGTAATAATCATTCTGACTGGTGTAAGATAGTATCTCATTGTGGTTTTGACTTGTCTTTCTCTAGTGATTAGTGATGTTGAGCATTGTTTCATATATTTGTTAGATGCACACACATCTTCTTTTCAGGAGTGCCTATTGCTGTCTATTGTCCATTTTAATGTGTTTTTCTGGCAAACAGGCAATTTTAAAATACAGAAATTATGAAAACAATACCAGATGATAACAAACTGGGAGTAAATGCATGGTGTGACAGGGAAGCTTCAGATGAAGGGTAGTTCAAATTGATTTTTCAGTGATAAATCCATTCTGGAAATTCTAGGTAATGCATCTCTCAAATATTGGCATGTTTATTATTCACCTGGGCCTGTGGGATTAGGTGGGGCTGAGGTGGGTTGGGTGTTTCAGTGTTGCTTATCCATAAATTATGATTAGTAGAGCTGAGTTGGGGTCTAGGTGACGCTGATAGAGACGCTCAGTTAAAGGCACACATTTTGAGCACACTGATTTTAAAGGCAACTGACTTGAGTAATCCCTGCAGTCCCTCAACAAACATTAAACAGTTTAGCTCAAATTCCTTTCAAATATATATCTGAGGGTCTTTTGACTCTCACTCTCATAGTCTGGAGATACAAAATTTAGTGAGATATCTTACGCTTTCCCTTGTGAGGAACTTATCCCGGGGGTAGCTACCTTTCTACCTACTTTTAAAACCTTATGTGACCATATGCAGGTGCTGTGCACTGAGTCTGAAAACACAGTTTTTATTCATCAGTTTGTCTCTCCTTCTACCCTCTCTTCTCACTCTTCCTCCTTTGTACCTTCAACAAGGGCACTCATTTAATGACACTCTGTAGCCGAGAAGATAAAGCTGGATTTCTCGAAGCTGAAAGCCATCTTCCTTCCATGGCAACAAGTTCAGACTCATCCTACACAGACGAGAAGCATTAGCATCTGATCTGCTTTATCCTGCAGCAGCTGAAGCCCAAGTGCTTTATGGCGGAAAGCAGCCCTTGGTGTATCCGTGGAGATAGGGAGCTTCATCTTGCTCAGCTTGTTCTAGGATCAGTATGTAAGCTTTGTTTCCAGCAGTGTTGTCTGTGACAAATGCCTCCCCAAAGCCAGACTGCATCTGTTGACTGACACCCAGTCCCCATCCTCCAGATTTCAATTAGCGTGTACCTTTTAGCAGTCCTGTGAAAGAAATGCTTGTTGCAATAGAACTAGTAATGGACTCCACGGCTCACTCCAAACTTCCTTTGGAAGAACTAAATCACATATGTAATATTATGCAGATTTGGTCTGTTCCAGTACCATGGTTCTGTTATAGGCAAAAAGAAGGAACAGAAAATAGCCGTTTTTACTGATTGCCTTTGAATTGAGACAGGAGATTGACAAAGAAAGGCAGAGTAGGACGTAATACTGATTTGAGCTACCTGTGGTTACACAGAAGCAGAGACAGCTTAGATACAGTCCCATCTCTGCCAAATGAAATGACTGGATTTGATCTTGTCTAAGCAGAGCCCTCAGAAGATGAAGGATGCTGTACAGTAGCAGCTTTCCTTTTGAAAACTGAAATGCAAAGTCGCCTAAATTTGAATGGGCAAAAGTAGTATTAGGGGCATCCTCATAATTGAGACTCACTATCACCCTTTTGCCTGCCTTAGGTCTTCAGCTCTCCCTCTCACCAGCACCATACCTGCCTCCCCTGCCTAAGTCTGAATGGAAATCTTTTAGCCAGTTCTCTTTAGAAAAGCTGAGACACTGGCATTTTAAAATAATTTTATTAACTACTGAGAAAAACACTAACAGAAAATACAAACAGAACTGAAACAAGTTTCTAAAGAACATCTGCTGATCCTATAATCGCAGTCTCTCAGAGTCAAGAGAGACCATGGTACACACCTTTCACTTTCTGTTTCTCATTCCATTATCAAATAAAAAATGGTTGCACAAATTGTGAAATTTTGCAAAAATCTACTTAACATATTGACACTTTAGATTTTCCACTTAACATTTCCATTAGAAATTGGCACTTTTTACAAGTTTCTAATGGGTGTATTTATAATCTCTCATGACGCTAAGACCAGAAGTCTGAATCTGAGGAGGATCTATGTGATAAGGCTTCAGATAAATCCCCCTGCCCTCCATCACCCCATGAACATAGTAGAGTTCTGCTACTAAATGTTTGCCAAAGTCTCTGATATTGCCCTGGGCTTCCACTTTCTCAGCTTGTCAGATCTCCACGAGGGGATGACACATCTTATTTCCCACCCGAGTGATGGGGTCTCACCATGTCAGGACCCATTAAGTGTTCTCCAGTAGTGAAGAGACCAGGCTGAAATCATCCAGACCCCTAAGTTTCTGTCTTCCATGTGGGGGGACATGTGTACACAGGAGTGATATTTTTCTTCAGATGTAACTTACTTTATATCCCTGTATTAGTCCGTTCTCACATTGCTATAAAGAACTACCTGAGACTAGATAATTTATGAAGAAAAGAGGTTTAATTGACTCACAGTTAGGCATGGCTGGGGAGGCCTCAGGAAACTTACAGTCATGGTCAGTGGGTGAAGGGGAAGCAGGCACATCCTTACATGGTGGCAGGAGAGAGAGAGAGTGAAGGGGGAAGTGCTACACACTTTTAAACAACCAGATCTCCTGAAAACTCATTCAATATCACCAGAACAGCAAGGGGAAAGTCCACCCCCATGATCCAATCACCTCCCACCAGGTTCCTCCCCCAACATTAGGAATTACAATTCAATATGAAATTGGTGGGGACACAGATCCAAACCATATCAATCCCACAGAGAGAGGCTAATAACAGAGTCATAGCACAAGGAAACCGTCACCATTTAAACACTAGAGACATAAAACAAGAACCAACTAGTACCCAGCAGAGGGAGTCAGTCCCTTAACGGTAATCCTTACTTTTAGTATTTCCCCACGCTTTGAATCAGGACTACCCATCCCCAATAACAGGCAGATTTTTTCATAAATTTCTCCATGTTACAAGTGGGCTGACAGCCAGTCTTCTAATTTACTACTTACAGAAAGCACTGTATTGCAACACTGGTTTAGAAATTTAGGTTTTTGTATATTTCTCTGAATAATCACATAGCACATAATAAGCAATAGGATCTCCTCATAAAGTAGCTGCCTTTTCTTAAAACAACCATTCTTTCAATCTGGTATTGGACTCCAAATTCTGAGTTACCCACAACTGATAAACAGCCACAACAAAATTTATGTTATTTCATGTAATATTCATTTTCAATATTGGCTGTTATGTAACTGGGGCACAACTCTGGGGAGAAATTAGATGGAGTTGAGCAAATTGACCAGCTCCATCTAATTTCTCCAAATTGACCTAGTGTCAGAAAGATAACAGTTGTTGGCATCTGTTGATAATCTATTTTACTCTCTGGGTACTATACTAAACCCTTTATATGGTTTATATCATGGTCTTTATGCTCACCGTGGGTCAGATACTGATATTATCCTCATTTTACAAAAGTGGAAAACAGGCTCGGGACATTTAGGCAATTTGCTCAGGTCTCAGCTTAATTAAGGTAGATGACTAGGACTTGAACATAGCCTTAATCGGACCCTGGATTCTGTCCTCCTAACCAGAGGAGGTTAACTGGTTAACTGTACTCTATTCCCAAAGACAAGTGGAACAATCTTGATTTTTGATCTCTAGGTTTTTGACCTCTTAATCTATTCCTGTATAATTTATGAAATTCAAAAATAAAAACACAGCCAAGTTCAAATCAGTAAAAAATTCTGGATTTATATATTAAACACTTAAGCATTTGGGACTTAAGAATAATAAACATATTTGGAGATTTATTATTAAAAGTCCACAATTTGTAAATATGGGCCTCTAATTCCTAAGCTCTGTGTATCATTTCTGATGGATGATTACCTGATGAAGAGAGTATTAAGGTAGTTTGCTATTCACTCTTTTGAAGAACCAAATTATAACCGTCACCACTCTCTCTCAGGCCTGTATTTACCAATAGCCTTTAGGCTTGAATTCTAAAGATATTTTTAAAGGACATGAGAAAGAAACAGAACAATAAATAAATAAATGCAAAACACTCCCATAAATCCAAAAAGGTCTTCGTACAAAGAAGTCTCAAATGCCACTGTATTTTTGATCTTCTGAATAGCAACCACTTATATTGTAAACAGAAGACTATCTAAAGGTTTGTAGAGCTGTTGCAAACATTTTAAACAGAGCTGAAAAGCATAAAAAACAGAACTTACAGTTTAAAAACACCTTTTATAAAATCTGTTCTGTAGCACTTCCACCAAGTGATGTTATAAATTATTATTCATAGCATAGACTTTCAAGGAGCAATTATGTATTTAGTTCTCCTTAGCAAGTTAAATTACGAATTAGGAAAGACAAAAAGTTATTCTGTGTTTGCATCTGTGGGAAAGATCCCCACAGTTGCTCTTAAGTGTGTCCTGAGAATGACTTACATTGTGTCATTTGTCAGCTAGGCAGATTAATAGCTCTCAGAAATTATGTGTAAGTTTTTTTAACATATTTGATAAAAGTATCTTAATATTGTGAGTTTTTGGAAAGATATGAGTTTGATGACATATATCAGGCAATTTCACTCCCATAGTATCTCTTAGTCACGTTCTATAGAATCATCCTTTCAATATTTTGGGCAGATTGCATAGGTTTCCTCTGCAAACCTATGGTCACATTTGGTTATAAAAAAGTTCAAGTTAGTCCAAGGGCAAATGTAACATAATATTCAAATTAAAGCCCTTCCCTCTTCTTGGTTTAGAGACTTGCTTTGAGAATGGGACTGGTCAGTCTTTCCCTCTTTGGTACTAACTAGGTTTCATTTGGAGATATATATATCCATGGATATATAATGGATAAATTATATCCAATTTGGAGATATATATATATATATATATATATATATATATATATATATATATATAAATAAACTTTTCTGTCCTGACATGGGAGAGAGAGAGAGATATATAGTTTTATATATATATATATATAAACTTTTCTGGGCTGACATTACAGATAGAGAAATAAAACAAAGCTGTCTCTTAATCTAAGATAATCACAGTATGGTGGGAAACAAAGACAATGAAATAATGGTTTTATAATACCATGTGATAAGATCCACAATGAAGGGTTAATAATGAACATGGAAGTAATAATAAACATGGAAGTTTATTACTAAAGTAATAATGAACATGGAAGTAAATTCTCAGAGTGGATGTTGTAGAGGAGAAGTTGGAACTGGGTTTTGAAATCTATTCTGAGGGTCTGGTAGAGAAAAGACATTCTGGGAATAAGCAGCAGCATTGCACACAGGCTAAGAGGACAGAGACAGTTGGATTTTTCAGATAACCACAGGTAGATACTGTGTAAAATAAATGATGGTCAACAATATTGAAGAAGAAACTAAAAAACACGTATTTATTGCATTAGGCCCAATCTCTAACGTTAACATTCAATTACTATGGATTTCTCTTCACCGTAATGAAACACAGCAAAATCACATGTCATATAGGAGCTGTTACGAGAACTTTGGGAGATTCAGAAAGAAAGGCCCATGGGATAGGAGTTCTTAAAGAAGACTTGAAAGTTTATTGACATGACTATCACCCACTCATTCTACTACTATTTACTGCTACTAAACATGTGTAAACTATTTTTTGCTTGTCAGGGTTCAAAGATTAATGACATAGTTTCCTATTGCAAGAAATTTACAGAGATTTTTAGGATGTAAAAATGTAGGAAGTGCCTTAGGAAAGGCACAGCATGCACTGATTTCGGAGTAGGAGTCATAATTCTGAAATAAGAGATCAGGTACAGCTTTATTTATGTAATAGCAAGTGATGTCTGACTGAAGCCTTGACAAGTGAATGTAATGGTAATAGGTTAGGGCAAGAGTTGAAGCAAAAGTATAGAGGTGAGTAAACATAGATGTACCAGGGTTGCAGTAAGAGGTCTGACCCACATAAAAGAGGAGGGAAAATACAAGTGCGAAGTATGTTGTGAATGAGAATAGATGGCCTTGAATGCCAAGCAGAACATTTTCATTGGTTGGCAGCGGAGACTCGTTGTCAATCTTTTCTGAATAGAAAAATAACAAAGAGCATGTGTCATGAACCTTACTATGGCAACAGTGTAAGAGTTTAGACAAATGGTGCAAGAGCCCAAGAGACAAGTTATGAGGGTAACAGGGAAGTGTTACATGATGATGGGAGGAGTGATAATATATGTCACTAAAAGAAATCAGAGTAACAACTGGTTGTAAGTTGATAAGATGGGTACTGCCTACGTGAAGCTGTATCCCGTGTTTATGATAAGAGTTGGTTGAGCTATGGCACACAGATATGTCTGTGAATAGCTTCATTACATGTGTTGGCAACTATGAGCAAATTGCATGAAACAACCAGATGATTAGTTGGTCACCCAGTGGGAATATGTGAAAAAGAAAGAATTTTAAAAAGTAGGCCTTCAAGCAGCAAAACTTTCTCTGGACAGGTGTGTTCCAGGTTTGAATTGCATGAGCACACTCAGGTACACAGGTCCTGGCATTCACAGACTGCATGCAGTATGTTTTGTAAGAAGATTGGCAAGGAATAGTACTGCTTTCCCGAAACTGTTTCTGGAAAACTACTTAGATAAAGGGAACCCTTGGTAATTGAATGTTAGCATTATCTAATTATTTAGATAAAGTTTGATGAAATGGAAGTGATAGTGAATGTGGAAGTCAGTCAATCAAAGGAAAGTTTTGGGTCCTCTTCTGGGTTGACTGATGCAACTCTCTCAGTTTCTCAAACCCTTACTGGAGTATAATGAATCCCAGAATCGATTCCAGTGGCCTTTCCTGCCATAGGAGTAGAAAGAAGTTAGTACAGTGTAAGGTACCTTCCAATCTGGGCCTATAGAGGGAGAAAGGGAAGGAAGTACCTTTACCAGCATTAGGTCCCCTGCGTTGAATAGAGGTGGCCCTAGTTCACAGGAATGGGCCTCTGACAGTTGTTTCAGTTCCTATTAGAAATGTGCCAAAGAGGTTATATGTTTATTGAATCAGAGGTTTCTTGGTCTAGCAAGAAATCATTGGTGAGAAAAGGCCATTCATACATCATTTCAAAGGGACTTAAATCTAGCTTTGAAGGGGTGTTTCTAAAATGTATTAGGGTTATGGGAAGAAAGGTAGTCTAGGGGAGATGAGTCTCCTGAGACAGTTTCCTGATGTGCCTTTTGATAATATCACTTGTCTTTCCTACCTTTCCTGAGGATTGTGGCCGCCAAGCACAATGAAGATGGTATTGTGTGCCTGGTGTCTTTGAGACTCTCTGGGTCACAGCCACCTTGAACGAGGGGCTACTATTGCTCTGGAGGTACGTGGGAATCCAAAGTGAGGAGCTATCTCATTAATTAATACTTTTATCAACTCAGAGGCTTTCTCTGACCGACATGGAAAGAAATGCTTCTACCCAGTTAATGAAGGTATCTACCCATACTAGGAGGTACTGGATGCCTCTCGTCTTTGGCATATGGGTGAAATCCATTTGCCAGTTTCTTCCCAGATAACACCTTGTCCTTTGGGTTCTGGGGGAAAGAAGCCATCCATTGGGGAGATTATTTTTAAGGGAAATCTTGCAAGCATTAATGACCTGTTGACTATAGCAGATTTTCACCTGAGAACCATCTCTAGGACAATTGAAGGGTTTTATCCTTACCAAAGTGGAAGTCCTGGTTAGTACCTTACACTGTACTAACTTCTTTCTACTCTTATGGCAGGAAAGGCCACTGGAATCGATTCTGGGATTCATTATACTGTAGTAAGGGTCTGAGAAACTGAGAGAGTTGCGTCAGTCAACCCAGAAGAGGATCCAAAGTTTCCTTTGATTGATTGACTTCCACGTTCACTATTAATTATCACTTCCATGTTCATCAAAACTTTATCTAAATAATTAGATAATGTTAACATTCAATTACCAAGGGTTCCCTTTATCTAAGTAATTTTCCAGAAACAGTTTCGGGAAAGCAGTACTACTCCTTGCCAATCTTCTTACAAAACATACTGCATGCGGTCTGTAAATGTCAGGACCTGTGTACCTGAGTGTGAAGGATTTTAAGAAATTTCCATTGGCTGGTAGCTGAAGCTTGCCATCCTCCAATTGAAGCCATCCTGAGGACTGAAAGATGTATCCCCAAGAGATTCTATTTCTGGGAGAGAAATATTGAGGTTTTATTTCTCTTATGGAGCCCTCCCAGTTAGAAGGGCTTCAAGTGGATTAGAAATCTGGGGCCCTCTCACTGCTAATTTAGTTTCTTGATCTGCCAGCCTATTTCCCTTGGCTATTTCATCAGCCCCCTTTCAGTGGCGTTTACAATGTATTACTGCCACTTCCTGTGGGAAGAAAACCAAGGATGATAGTCTGTTAATTTCCTGATGGTATTTAATGGGAGACCCATTAGCTGTGAGGAAGTTCCTCTCTTTCCAGATAGTGGCATGGGTATGGAGGACTAGGAAAGCATACTTAGAATCAGTACAAATGTTAACTTATTTCCTTTTGCTTAACTTGATCACTCTTGTTTGGGCAATTAGCTCAGCTAATTGAGTGCTTGTACTCAAGGAAGGAGATGTGCTCTCAACAATATCATTCAGCATAACTATTGTATACCCTGCTCTATGGATCCCTTGTTCTACAAAAGAACTTCCATCAGTAAGGAGAATACAGTCTGGGTCCTCTAAGGGGGATTCCTTAAGGTCCTCTCTGGCCACATAGGTTTGTACTACTATCTGTTTGCAGTTATGTTCAAGCTCCCCAGCTTACTCTGGGAGGAAGGTGGCTGGATTTAGGGAGGGACACTTCTTAATTGGACTGCAGATCCCTCTAATAGTGGAACTTGATATCTGAGGAAGCAGCTATCCATTAGCCAGAGACTCCCCTTAGAAGACAGCAGTCCTGCCACATTATGTGGGGTATAAACACTTAAGTTATTCTCCATGATTAACTTAGTAGCCTCTGGTACCAGTAAGGCTACCACTGCAACTGCCCAGAGGCAGGTCAGCCATCCTTTAGCTACTAAATCAAGCTCCTTACTTAGCCTACGGGCTGCTAAGCTGGATCTCAGGCCTGGATTAGAACTCCCAGGGTCGTTCCCTTTCTTTCTGACACATAAAGATTAAATGTCTTCCCTATGGAACGACTAAGGGCTGGTGCCTCAAGCAAGGCTTGTATTAATTGGTCAAAGCCCTTTTAAGCCTCTGGTTCCCAAGATAGGAAATGAGTTTTAGATGCCTGAGTCTCCTTTATTAGGTGATATAAGGGATGAGTCATATCACTGTACCCAGGTATCCATAGTCTGCAGAATCCTGTAATGCCCAAGAATTCCCTCAGTTGCTTAAGGGTTTGGGGGTGGGTAAAGGAGGAGATGGGCTTAATCCTTTCTTTGTCCAATGCTCTGGTCCCCTCTGACAAGACCAGACCTAGGTACTTCACTGAAGTCTGACAGAGCTGAACTTTAGATTTTGAAACCCTATGTCCTCTGTTAGCTAGAAAGTTAAGAAGAGCCTTACTGACCTCCTGAGAGAGTTCCTCAGTTGGGGCACAGAGGAGAATATCATCTACTTATTGCAAAACTTTAACCTGAGGACAAAGGAACTCAGAGAGGTCTTTGGACATTGCCTGCCCAAACAGGTGGGGGCTGTCTCAGAGTCCCTGAGGTAACATTGTCCAGGTTAGCTGGGTGGTCTGGTTGGAGGGATCCTCAAATGCAAATACTTGGAGTCAGCGTGTAATGGTATGCAGAAAAAGGCATCCTTTATGTCCAGGACTGTGAACCATTTAGTTCCCTCAGGAATTTGAGTTATCAGGGTATACAGATTGGGAACCACTGGGTGAATTGGATCCACAGCCTCATTAACAAGGCAGAAGTTCTGGACCAGACTCCACTCCCTGTTGGGTTTTTGTACCCCCAATATCAGGGTATTACAAGGGCTATTGTGGGATTTGAGGAGGCCCTGCATCTTCAAGTTATCAATGATGGTTTCAAGCCCTTTCCTAACTTCTGGTTTCAAGCCCTTTCCTAACTTCTGGTTTCAGGGGATATTGCCTCTGGTGGAAAGGAGGTGGGACCCTTAAGGTGGATCTGGACCAGTATGGTGGTTATAGCTTGGCCAACTTTACCTTGAATTGCCCAAACTTCTGGGTTAATATCGGTCTCCACTAGGGGGAGACAAATAGTTTGTCCTGGGGCCATCAAGATGTGGTCCCCATATGGGCCAGAATATCCCTGGTCAACAGAGGAGCTGGGCTTTCAGGCATGATTAGAAAGGCATGGGTGAAAAAGAGGTTTCCCCATCTACAGCTAAGGCGTTTGGGAAAAATATCAGGTTAGCAACTTCCCTGAGACGTGCCTCATGGTTGTGCTAAGAGAGGATGGGGGACCCTGGTTGGAGAAGGAGAACTGAAAGATCCACTCTGGTGTCCAGGATAAGGCCCACCTTCCTCTCTTCAGTTACCAGAATCACCTGGGGGCTCCTGTATGGTAATGGTCATCTAGACCATTGGAGCCAGGGAGAGGAGTCCTGGAACCTGTTGGTCTTGCTGTACCATTTGTAAGACTGGCTCTGGACCTGGTGACCTGCATCTCCAGGGACAGTCAGCCCTTCAGTTGTCCCCATTACAGATTGGACAGGGTCGAGGTGGCTCCCTCATGCTGTCAGTACAGTCCCTCCTAAAATGCCATGGCTTGCCACATTTGTAGCAGTTGGTAGGTACATTCCAGGAATTCTGGAGCTTGTGGGCATGAAAGGAGGCCATTAAAGCCTCTGCCTGTTTCTTGTGTCTCCTCTCTCTCCTGGGCCTTCTCCCTATCTCTATTGTAAAAGTCCTTGGTTGCCACTTTCAGGAGGTTCTGTAGAGCACTGTCTTGTCCCATGACCTGCTTCTGCAGCTTCCTCCTGATATCAGGGCCTCCCTGAGTAATAATTAATTGTCCCTTGACTGAATCAGGAGATAGAGCCGTGTGATTTACCAAGGCCCCCCTTAGCCTTTCCAGGAAGGCAGTGGGATTCCCATCAAATTCCTGGTTTATCATGGATAGTTTGGAGTAGTTGAGAGGTCTAGATCTAGTCCTACATAAGCCCTTCAGTAGGCACACCTGAAAGTATTTCCCCTTCCATTCTCCCATTTCATTATTGGGACCCCATTTAGGGTCATCCAACGGTACTGCTTCTCTTCCAACTGGATAAGGCTCATCTCCTTCCCTGATACTATATGAGATACAAAGCTCATCCCCAAATCTTTCTGTCACTTGCAGAACATCCTGCTTCTCGGTGTTAATCAGGGTTTGATTCAAAAGTAACATAACATCTTCCCAGAAGAGTTCAAACACTTGGTTTAAGTTCTGGAAAGCCTCTATATACCTGTCAAGGTCATCTGAAAATTTGCCAAGATTCCCCTTAATTTGCCTTAAGTCCTGTAGAGAGAAGGAGACCTGGACGTTACTGGGGCCATATTCACTAGGCATCTGTCATTGGGGCAGGAGTGAGACTGGGGCCTGTCTAGAGTGGGGATTTCTAGGAGGGGGCAAGCTAGAGGAGAAACTCCTCTAGGGTGGATCCAGAGGAGCAGGGCTGGAGGGACCTTGTTCTCCTGCTGGAGATGCCTCTGGGCTTTGTTTCTTTAGTTTTCTGGGATTGTCCCTTGCAGCCTTGCCTGAGCTGGCCAACAGGAGGGTCAGATCAATCCTACAATGTTGGCAAAGATCTATATTACCCTGCAAGGTAAAGAAAGCCTGCACATATGGGGCCTTGGACCATCTGCCCTCATGTTTAAAGAAGAGATCCAGCTGCAGGATGGTGTTGAAATGAATGGTTCCTTCCTGAGGCCAAGGAAGTCCTTCCTGCAAATCATACTTTGGCCAGACCTTTGTGTAAAGGGCTATGAGACATCCTTTCTCCAGAGTCTGAGGGCCAAAGCCATCCTAGTTGTTTAGGATACACTCCAGAGGAATGTAGACTGAAGATGGCTGGTTACCCATCTGAAAGAGAGAGGGAACTAGGCATCCCTTAGTTCCTTTCTCCCTTTGAGTGAAAATCTGGGGGATGTGAGGGAGAAAAAAAAGGGTGTCCCCTTTTTCCTTCTGTCTTTTTATCCCTGAGTCCCAGCAACATAGACAGATGCCACCCATGGGTGCCAATAGGATCTGCAACCATGAAGCATGAAGCCTAGAAGGCAGATTATTCTCACTTACCTATGCTTTCTATCCTCCCTACTGTCAATAAACTATGAGTTCCCTAGACTTCATTTATTCCATGGATACTAACATGACCTCTATCTGTGAAATGAGGGCTTAAGCAGCAGAAATTAGTCCTGCCCACCTATGCTGTGTCCCTTTGCTTCCATGGTCATCTGCCTCTGGATCCCTCAGATCTAGTTTTCCTTTCTTCTTATGTTTTTTTTTTTTTTTTCCTTTGAGATGGAGTCTTGCTCTGTTGCCAGGCTGGAGTGCAGTGGTGTGATCTCAGCTCACTGCAACCTCCACCTCCTGGATTCAAGCAATTCTCGTGCCCCGGCCTCCTGAGTAGCTGGGATTACAGGCACGCATCTCCACACCCAGCTAATTTTTGTATTTTTGGTAGAGACGGGGTTTCACCATGTTGGCCAGGATGGTCTCAAGCTCCTGACCTCATGATCCACCCTCCTTGGCCTCCAAAATGCTGGGATTATGGGTGTGAGCCACTATGCCCAGCCTCTAGTTTTCCTTTCTAGGGCTTCAACCCAAAGCTTGGAATTGAGTTTGGGACAAAAAGATCTCACAAGGGTGCATGGATTCATTTAAATTAAATCCCAGATGCTGCCAGCAACTGTGGGGGTCGCTCCTCTGTTGCTTCTCAATCATAAGCAGAGTGCTAAGGTAGAAAAGAAAACCCTCTTACATAGAAAAAGTCCCTGTATTTGCATGGCTATGTAAACTCCTAACATGGTGGAGATAAGAAAAAAAAAAAAAAAAAAAAAAAAAAACAGCTTAAGTGTAGGGGGTTTGGGGAAAGTTGTTAGAGAAAACAAAACATCTTCCTCTATGCACGTGGGTTCCTTCAACAGGACAAGGACTCTTAATCATTGTACCCTCCTTGCCTCTAAGAACAAACGGAAATTGCTTTACTCTGTACTGCATATCTGATGGTGTGGCCAAATGCTCATTCCACCTAGTAATATTTCACAGTTTGGAGTAACATCCTTAACATTATAAAAGAAGAGGTAGAAGCCATTTCAAACCATGAAAGAAGGAAGGAAAAATACTATAAAAATAGTCTAGGGGTCTGGACTGCCCCAAGGGGTGGTTGGGGAGGGAGCCAAGTCTAGGGGCCTTCCAGCAATGAGGAGTGGCCTCAGCCAGATGACCTCAGTTGCCACAGGACATGATTCCAGTCCCACACGATGGCTAGACCTCCATGAAGTGAAACAAACCAACAACAACTTTCCTTTTACCCAAAAGAAGGAGATAACTGGCAGGGCTGCATCTTGTCCTCTGTAGCTGTGTCATTTGCCCTTAACTGGCCACTCAAACGTTCGATGCTTCATCTGCCTTCAGAAGAAAGTCTGAGGACAAGAAGTCTTGGAAAAAAAGAAAGGCGAAGAGTCAGACCTGCATTTACTCACCCTCCTGAGGTGAGAATCCCTGGCAAGCCCCCAGATGATGCAGGATTTTTCTTGGCCTCTGTTGTCGAACTCCCAGCAGGGGTGACTGTTTACTCGGCCCACCACACTGAACCCGTTGCATGATGCAGCATGTAGGCATGCAAGCCTGGGTCATGGCCAGCTGCTCTGGGTGCCTGCAGGAGCAAGCTCCATGCGGGGCACACAGCCAGGCCAGGCATGAGCAAGCGAGTGTGGAATCTGGCTGGCTGCTCTGGGTGCTGGTGGGAGCAAGCTCCATGCGGTGCCCACAGCGGCACCCAGGTGAGGGTGCCTGTGACCCCGAAACCCCAAAGGAAGTTTCACAGTGCTCTCTTCACACCATCCATAGATAGCTGTGTTAACAGCTCAGTTAGCCCCTTACCTTGTTGCATGGGGGCTGCCTGCTGCCAGTGAGTGCAAAAGGCCAGTGCGACAGTCTTTTTGGGTCTCAAGCTCTTGTCCATCATCCAAGAATAATGAGGTTCCATAGACACTTGAAGGATGGTGAAGGCAGAGAATTGTATTGAGTGGTAGAAATGTCTCTCAGTGGAGTGGGGAGCTGGAGAGGGGACAGGAAGGGCAGGTAGGCTTCCCTGAGGTCAGGTCGTCTTCTCCCAAAAGTCAGGCCATCCCTTCACTGAAGTCAAGCCATCTCCCCTCTCCTAAGTCCAGCCATCTCTCTCCTCTCTACCGACTGAGTCTGGGGTCTTACAGGCACAGGATTGGGACAGGGTGGTAGGTAGTTTCGGAAAAGGTAACATTTGATTGGTAAAAAGACATTATTCAGGAAAAGCAATTGGGAGAGAGTGGACAAATAGGAATAGAAGTTCTCATTTTGGGCCGCATGTTTCAGGCTACTTTGGTTTGAAGGTGGAGTTTCACTGAGGATCGCCCCTGCCTCCTTAGAATTTTTCTGCCTCCTGCTGCTATCAATTTTATCCAGAGAATGTAATCTCTTTATAGGAAGAAAGAGCTACTGTCATTCTCCCACATTAGATTGAACCATAAGAAAACTACTGTTGTGGGAAACAAAAATAGTAATTTATCAGAATGGTTCAACCTCTGCATCCCTAGTAAGAGTGACAGAAGGAATGTTGAGTAAAAATCAAAGGAACCCACGTTCTGGTTCTGATTTACCCATTAGCTAGATGTATGATTATTATCACTCAGTTCGATTTCAAAGCTTGGAACAAATCAAGAATCACTGAATTATACAGCCAAAAGAGACCAAAGATGGAATATTTATTTTTAATCAGAATAGGCAGCTGTTATTAATGAAAGTATTATCACTCCTTCAATAATATCAGTTATTTGGACTGTAGATTGTACTGGTGAAGGACATAGACTGTAAAGCTGGATTGTGTTGGTTTAGATCCTGGCTCTATCACTTACTATCAAATTGAGAAATAATCTTTGTGCTTCACAGCTCCTTAATCTGCAGTATGAAGATAATAAAAGCACCACTTTATTGGATTGTTGTGAGAATTAAAAGGGTAAATATTAAAATATATAAAATTTTAAAATTTATATAACATTACTACATCATAAGTACAATATCTGTACTTATTATTATTGCTATTGTAAGGAAGTTCTTTGCTAGAAGAGTCCTGCTACCTTCACTTTTCATTTAATCTCAATCGACTAGTGCTAAACTGTCAATGGTCAACTTTGAGACCATGAACAAATCCCTGGGGATGGGAATCAATAATGACGGTAGCTAATTGTGATGGTTGAAGATGGGGAATCTTAATTGAAATAAATCACTGGTATCAAGTAATGAGATAAATGCCCAACTGAAGAAGTTTAAAATGGAAAATAACAAGGGCTAAATTACACTTTAAAATTTTTGATCGAATCATCAGCCAGTAGAGAACGGGGCGTTTTATTACAGAAAAGTAACCAAGCAACTATTGTACAGAAAGCTGCCATGTTTCTGGGGCTCCTGATGGAGTGGAAAGCTCTTAGGTAACATTAAGACCAATTAACAACTGTATATACTCAGTAGTCACTTTAGCCAAGGGGAAGTGAAAAGAAACTATTGAAATCTGAGAATATGGGAATAAAGGGAGAAATCAACTTCAAGGTCAGCAATTAGTAAAAAAAAAAAAAAAAAAAAAAAAAAAAAAATCAGTTTTGCTTTTCAGTCTTTTGCCTTTTTACTTGTTGTCTGCCGTGTATCTCCGCCCTTACTTCAAAGGGTAACTTTCAGCTCTCCCAGCCGCAAATGCTCTCCAGATTGCTGCAAAATAGAAAATGCTCATGACTCTTGGTATTTAGCAGACAATGAGAGATACCTTTACATATAGGCTCTCTTTCTACAAAAGAAGTGTCATAAAAAAAGCTTTGAGCAGAATATATAAAAAATGAACCAATGAACTTTATTCTAAATTTTGAAGATTAACATTTGCTTTCTCAAATAACTCTTGTCATTTGGTTTGCTGCCGCTGATGGTAGCATTGAGGCCAACAATCAATAAGCTCATTAGGATTTACAAGCATCTTTGATTAATACTCCTTGTCTAATTCCCTGAGAAATGTGCTATATCTTGTAGCTTAATGAAGACAAGGCTGAGTTATTTAGGTGTTTGTTAGTGAGCCTTATTTGCATATAATTAGCTAGATTCTCTGTTTATAGCAAGCAGTGAAAACTTTGTATCAATAGATCCATTTCCACCAAGTTCTATGTGGTTAACCGAATGCTTTTGTTTCACTAGAAACTCTTTGATTGAAAGGATGAAAGTTTTTATCGATTAAAAAGCACACACCTATAGAAAAATGGATTGGAGTCTTTATTTATTGAGAGCAATTTTCATATTACTTTTTAATAAAATTAATAAACTTATATTTAGAGAAATTTTAGATTCACCGCAAAATTCGGAGGAAAGTACAGAAAGTTCCCATATTCTCCATGCTCCTGATAGACACAGTTTCTCCCATTATCAGTATTCCACATCAGAGTAGTACGTTCGTTACAATCTCTGAACCTACATTGACACTTCATTATAACCCCCAGTCAACAGTTGACATTAGAGTTTACATTGGTGGTATATATTCTATGGGTTTTGACAAAAATATAATTGCATATATCTCTCATTATAGTATCATACATACTAGTTTAGTTGCCATAAAAATCCTCTGTGCTCTGTCTATTCATTCCTCCCTCCCCACCTACCCCTGGTAACCATAAATCTTTTTGCCTTGTCCAGGATGTTATATAGTTAGCACTGTGCAATATGTGGTAGCTTTTATGGATGGGCGTTGTTCATTTAGAAATATTTAAGTCTCTTCCATGTCTTTTCATGGCCTGATAGCTGATTTCTTTTTAGCATTAAGTACTATTTCATTTTCAGGATGTGCCACAGTTTATGCCCTCATCTACTGAAGGATAACTTCGTTGTTTCCAAGGTTTGTCAATTATGAATAAAACTGCTATTTACAGATAAATATCTGTAAAGGTTTCAATTCATCAGGTAAGTATCAAGGAACAAGATTTCTGGATCATATAGTAAGAGTTTAGTTTTGTAAGAAACTGCCAAATTGTCTTTCAAAGTGTTTGTACCATTCTGCATTCCCAACAGCAGTGAATGAGATTTCCTGTGGTGTCACATTCTCATCAGCATTTGGTGATATCAGAATTTCGGATTTTGGCCATTCTAATAGGTATGTAATGCTATCTCTATTTGAATGTGCAACTCCCTAATGACATACGATGTTGAACATCTTTTCATATTCTTACTTCATATCTGTATGTCTTCTTTGGAGGTTTCCAGATCATTTTTCTATTTTTAAATTAGGTGGCTCATTGTCTTGCTGTTAGTTGTTAAAAATTCTTTGCATATTTTGGATAACAGTCCTTTATCAGATAGGTCTTTTGAAAATACTTTCTCCAAGAGACTGTGACTTGTCTTTTTTGCTTGTCATTGTTTTGCACAAGGCAGAAAATTTTAATTTTAATGAAGTCCACCTTATCAGTTATTTCTTTCAGTGATTATATTCACCTTTGGTGTTGTATCTACAAAGTCATCACCAAAACCAAGGTCACCTAGGCTTCTCCTGTTATTGTTCAAGAGTTTTATAGGTTTGCATCTTACATTTAGATCTGTGATCCATTTTGAGTTAATGTTTGTCAAGGGTGTAAAGTATGTGTCTAGATTCTTTGGTTTGCAAGTGTGTGTCCAGTAGTTCTGGTACCATTCGTTGAAATAATTATCTTTGTTTCACTGTATTGTACCTTGTCAAAGATCACTTGGTTATATTTATATTAATTTCTGGTCTCTCTATTCTGTTCCATTGATCTCCTTGTCTTTTCTTTTTGCCAGTACCACACTCCCATCATTACTGTAGCTTTGTAGTAACTCTTAAAAAGTCAGGGAGTGTCAGTACTCTGTTCTTTTTCTTCCATATTGAGTTGACTATTCTAGGTAGGTCTATTGCCTGTTCACATAAATTTTGGAATCAGCTTATCAATAACCACAAAATAACTTGCTGAGACTTTGATTGGCATTGCATTTAATATATTGATCAAGCTGGAAAATACTGAAATCTTGCCAGTAGTGAATCATTCTATCCATAAACATGAAATCTCTATTCATTTACTTAGTTCTTATTTGATGTCTTTAATCAGAGTTTTGTAGATTCCCTCATATAGATCTTGTACTTTTTGAATATTTATACTCAAGTATTTCATTTTTGAGGGTGCTAATGTAAATAATAATGAGTTTTTAATTTCAAATTCTGTTTGTTCATTGCTTGTATATAGGAAAATAATTACCTTTTATATATTAATCTTGTGTCTTGAAATCTTGTTATATTCACTTGTTAGTTCCAGAAGTTTTAATTATTTCAGATTTTCCATATAATCATGTCATACATAAACAAAAAGTTTTATTCCTTCCCCATTTTTATACATTTTATTTCCTTTTCTTTTCTTATTGCATTATCTAGGAATTTCAGTACAATGTTGAAAAGCAATAGTGAGAGCTGACATTCTTGCCTTGTTCCTGATGTTAGCAGAAAATCTTCAGTTTCTCATCATTAAGAATTGTGTTAGCTGTACTTCTTTTTTTTTTTTTTTTTTGGTACATGTATTTTATCAAGCTGAGGAAGTTTCCCTCTATTCCTAGTTTGCTGAACGTTTTTATCATGAATGGCTGTTGAATTTTGCCAAATGCTTTTTCTTCATCTATTGATATAATCATGTGATTTTTCTTCTGTGGCTTCTTGATAGGGTGGATTGCATTAATTGATTTTCAAATGTTGAACCAGCCTTGTATATTTGGAATAATCTCACTTGGTTATTGTGTCTGATTCTTTTTATTCATATTGGATTCAATTTGTGAATTTTTGTAATGATTTTTGCATCTATGTTTGTGAGAGATATTAATCTGTGGTTTTCCTTTCTTGCAATGTCTTTATATAGTTTTAGTATTAGGATAAGGCTGGCCTGAGATAATAAATTAGGAAGTAGTCCCTCAACTTCTATCTTCTGGGTAGAATTCCTCAGTGAAACTGTCTGGGTTTAATGCTTCTCTTTTTTTTGGAAGGTTATGAATTATTGGTCAAATTTCTTAATAGATATAGTCCTATTGTTTTTTTTTCATATGTGATTTTTGGCAGATTGTGTCTTTCAAGGAATTGGTCCATTTCAACTAAGTTATCTAATTAGTGAACATAGGGTTATTTGTAATATTTCTTTATTATCATTTTAATTTCCATGGGATCTTTAGTGGTGTTCCCTCTTTCACTTGAGATTATTAGTAATCCTGTTAATTTTTTTCTTAGTCTGGCTGAAGGCTTATCAATTTAATTAGTCTTTTCAAAGAAACAGCTTTTGGTTTTGTCAATTTTCTATATGAATTTCTGTTTTCAGTGTTACTGATTTCTGCTTTAATGTTTATTATATTTTGCTTCTGATTACTTTGGATATAATTTGCTCCTCTTTTTCTAGTTTCTTTAGGTAGAATCTTATATTATTGATTTTATATTTTTCTTCTTTACTAATATATGTATTTAATACTATAAATTTTTCTGTAAGCACTACATTTACTATATCCCACGTTTTAATAAGTTGTATTTTTATTTTCATTTAGTTCAGTATATTTTTTAAATTTTTCTTGAGCTTTCTTCTTTGACCTATGTGTTATTTAGAAGCTTGCTGTTTAATCTTCAAATATTTTGGAATTTTCCAGCTATATTTATGTTATTTATTGATTTCTAGTTTAATTATCTAAGAGATGCTGTATGATTTCTATTATTTTAAATTTAATGAGGTGTACTTTATGGCCTAGAATGTGATCTGTCTTGATGAATGTTCAATGTGAGTTTGAGAAGACTGTGTAATCTGCTATTGCTGGATGAAGTAGTGTATAGATGTCAGCTGTATTCAGTGGATTGATGGTGCTGTTAATTTCAACTGTATCCTTACAAATTTTCTGTCTGATTAATCTATTTTCGATAGGGGGATGTTAAGGTCTCTAACTGTAATAGTGGATCTATTTATCACTTCTTGTGATAATATTCTCTTTTTGCTTCACATGTTTTGATACTTTGTTGTTAGGCACATCCACATAAGGAATGTTATGTCTCCTTGGATAGTTGACCCTTTGTCATTATGTAATGCTCCACTTTTCCCTGGTAACTTCCCTTGTCTAAAAATAACAAAGGTACTCTCGCTTTCTTTGGACTCATGTTAGCATGGCGTACCTTTATCCATCCCTTTATTTTATTCTATTTGCGTCTTTGTATTTGTAAACAATATATAATCAAGTCATCTTTTTATATACTTCGATAATCTTTGTCTTTTGATTTGTGTATTTAGACTATTGAAGTTTAAGATGTTTATTGATATAGGTGGATTAATATTGACCATATTTGTTACTGTTTTCTATTTGCCACTGTCATTCATTTTTCCTATTTTTATCTTCATACTTTTATATTGCCTCTTGTGATTTTAATTAAGCATTGTATATGTTTCTATATTCTCTCTTTTCTTAGCATATCAATTATACTTTTTAAAAACCATTTTAGTGCTTGCCCTGGAGTTTTCAATATATCAGGTTAGGGCAAACATAATTGTGTTTTTTTGCCATTAAAAGTAATGGCACCCACCTGATACATTTACAACCAATCCAAGTCCACTTTTGAACAGAAATATCCTGTTTCATCAGTAGTATTTTTATCATAATAAAATAGTTCTCATTCTTTCCTCTCATGCCTGTGTCATTGCTGTCATTTATTTCACTTACCTATAAGCATGTAAATATATATTTGAAATATATGTAAACTGAAACACATTGTTGCTATTGGTATTTGAACAAACTGTTAACTGTTAGATCAACAAAGAGTAATAAAAATAAAAGTTTTTATTTTACCTTCACTTATTCATTTTCCTAGGCTCTTCTTTTCTTTGAGCTCTAGTAAAATAGTTTCTCTTGAGGGCAGGCGTTGTTAAGAACAGAAAATTGTGATATATTCCAAAACGGTTACTTTCCCCCTCCTCCTGCCTGAAACACTGGAGGATTTTTCTCTGATATTCACTGTGAGAATCTGGTTGATCTTCTGCAGGTAGATCTCACAATATTGTGGAGTGTCCCTATGACTTTGTTCTCCATGAAGTTGTTAAATCTTAGAGATGTCCGTGCTGAACTTTCAGCAATTCATCAATTACAGTTCAGGTTTTTCTGTTCCAGTCCTGGTTCCCATAGAGATTTCTGCTCACAGATTTCTAGTCGGAAGGTTTTGGTTCTCTGTATTCACCTGTCTGTCTCTAATTTGGGGGCAGTGGTTTGCCCTGTTATCTCATTTCTCTGATGAATCCAAGAAGAAATCGATTTTTCACTTTGGTCAGTTTTTACTTGAAAGGGCAGACCCTTAAGCTTCTTATGTGCCAGCCTGTAAGCCTATTTCTACGTTTTGATGTCATTTTTCTTTTTGAGGGAAGAAGAATGAACAACCATAAAAGCAAACATTAGGAAATAATAAAGTTCAGTATATGCAAATAATAGCAGGCCTTATTAGGCTACAAATGGTAAAAATTGACCTGGTTTTGTCTTTTGATTGCTTGTCATTTAATGTTCAGGTGAAGTAAGTTATTTAACCAGAGAATTACACCTACATACCTGTCTGCATTATAAGGAAATGATGTATCTGAATTAGATTATAAGCTCCAAAAGGGCAAGAAATATGTATGTTGATTTTTAATACCTACTGATCCTTCAAATATTGAATGAATAAAGGAGTAAAAAAAAGAAAAGTATATATGCATTGCAATTTGTAAAGTATTAATATAAGGCAGGTATTTTCAAATATTTCTACCAAAGTATGCAGAGAGGAAATGCAAATTCTAGGACTATGGGGCCTATAACCAAGAATTGGATCCTTTCTTGGAGCACACAATTTTTAAAATCCCAAATGTGGTCTCAAAAATAAGTTTAAATATTGCATAATCAATCTAACTTTGTTCTACTATAAAATCAAGTTTTACAATTCCTGAGTAAATTGAGTACTCCCAAAAGGTGTGCTCCATTTTTTCTGTGCCTCAAGGAATCTCTAGCCAGCTGGAAAGTAGCATAGAAGTCAACGTTTTCTCATTTGAAAAGCACAGAGTAAGGTATCATTGCTGTAAATTTATATCATCCAACTGAGATCAGATTACATACCATAGTATTCACTAAAAATGATGAATATTTATTACCCTGCCAAGCAAACCATGTCACATGGCTATTTTATCAAATAATATCATATGTAATCTAAAGAATTTACAAAATTTAGTAAAAGCTGTCTATAAAGTCGGCCTAAACTGAACAGTATTTCTTAACACTTTTTAGTTCTTAGATTCTTTTGTGAATGTGATGGAAGCTATGAACTCTGTCCTAAGGAAAATGGATATATGCAGATATACTCAAATGTTTTATTCAATTTTTATGAATTCTTTATAAACCTAGAGAGCAGGCTGAGGAAAGTACCATGTGGATTATAAATTGGAATAATTGTAAAGGTAATACATCTCAGACATTTTAAAATGAAAGTGTGATTTATGGTCTATACCTCCTTCCTCCCCTTCTTTGTTATGAGAGGAAATATAGATGTTAGTGTCTAGATGTGTGTGTGAGGGGTAGTATTTTTCTTAATATAAGCGCATTTAAATTTACCAATGGTCAGAAAGGTTATGCAGTAAATATTTCCTCTGTCCCAGAGATTAAAGTCATCACCAGTTTCTTTGTAAGATACTTATGTATACATAAGCATATATTTCATACGCACACATGCTAAAAACACAAAAATGTTTACATATTTTGCAGACTGTTCTGTGCATTCCTTTTCCTCCCATATCACACTTAAATGCGTTAAACTGTTTTTAATATTGCAGAGTATTTTATTTATGTACTATTTATTTACCCCATCTCTTATTTTTTGATATATATTTATGTTGCGTGTTTGTGGTCCTTTGCTACTGAAAGAAATGAAACACTAAACATCCTAGTACACATGTTTTTATGCGCATAAGAGTCACTCTATTTTAAATACACTGAAAAGCTGGGGCAGTCACGGAATGACTGGCACTTGGTCGCAGACTCACCGCATTCAGCACAGCATGTTCAATCATAGGAATGCTGTAGGGACATTAATTCATTATATGCATGCCACCTAGGGGTACCAATCATCCTTTCTATTCTTGTTTCCACGTCTCTCATTGCAGCTTGGTTCTGTAAGGGAACGGAAATGAGGCTGAACCTTAATTATGTTTCACCATGTAGTTTGCCTGAATTATAGAAGAAAAGAAAAGCTTTCAAGGCTCTGTCTCACCCTGCCTGTGCGTCCTTCCCACAGACGCTGTCCAGAGTATTGTTTACTGACTGTAGTCTGTGCTGGCGTTTGTCAATGTCTGATGCTGAGAGTCTCTGTGGGTGCACTGGGGAATAAAGTGTGGCCTCTCTGGTTTTCTGGTCCATGCATTTTCTTTATTTAATTTTAAATTGACAGATAACATGATAAGTTTTTGTCAATAATGTGATGTTTTGAAGTGCATATATATTGTGGCATAGTTAAATCCAGCTAATTAATTCTTTACTTTCCATAGCTATCTTTTGTGTGTGTGCTGATAGCAACATAATATCCATTCTCCTTACATTTTTTCAAGAATATAATGTATCCTCATTAACTATAGTCACCTTGCTGCAAAAAGGCCTCTCAGAATTTATTTCACCTGTCTAATTGTGATTATATATCCTTTGACCAACATCTGAAAAACCTGAGAAGTTAAAATAACAGAAAGCATACCTGTTATGTTTCTCTAATTAATTGAGTCAAGGTGCTGTAGTTATACATCAAGGCCAAAAAGTTGATGCATGATAAGAGAGTGTTCCTGTTCCAGAAGGCAGTAAGCATCTAAAACACCATCAAACCTAAGTCATTCAGTTATCTCAATATCAGTGCCTTTTTTTTTAATGATCATTTCACTCTATTACTCAGGCTGAAGTGCAGTGGCATGATAATAGCTCACTGTAACCTCAAACTCCAAGGCTCAAGCAATCCTCCTGTCTCAGCCTCTTGAGTAGCTGAGACTAGAGGTGATAGCCACCACTTCTGGCTATTTATTTGTTTGTTTGTTGAAGAGTAAGGGTCTCACTATGTTGCCCAGGCTGTCTCCAACTCTTGACTTCAAGCTATCCTTCCACCTCGGCTTCCCAAAGTGCTGGGATTATAGGCATGAGCCACCGTGCCCAGCCTGTGCCTCTTTTTCACTCACGTTGGCTCTTCTGACAATTTTGTGTATGATAGGTAAATGCTAACTTTTGTGTGAGTTGAAATCTATTTTTTTTCTGGATATGCTGATTTCTTATTTTTATCTTATTCTATGGCAAGCTTCCCTAATTTGCACATTGGTACTGATTTACTTCTGGCGTTTGACCCATTGTTTAAAAATATGTCCCATTGGTGCTTCCAGACTGTGTGCTGTTTAGAAAACTTATGATTCACAGTATGTCTAAATGTGTCACTATGTCCAACTGGTCTGTCTTCCTTGGATGGGCTTTATTCTTGTTCTCTCATGGTGGCATATGTATTCATAGGTGATTGGGGTTGTCAGGACAAAAGTCAGAACTGGGAAACAAGAAGCAGAGTACAGAAAGGTCTTATGGGTATCAGAGGTCAGAGCAGAATACGAATCAGACAAAACAGATGCTGAATAGATTCATGACAGAGGATCAGGATTTAGTCTGACGACTTACAACAAGGAAGGCCCCAAAATCAAACACACAGGAGAGCTCACAGCCAGGCAAACTGACATGGACCAAGAGAGCTGTAAGTGCTGATGGGGAAGATAAAAGGGATGAGAATAAATAAGGAACCAAGGCCAATAGAAGAGCTTATAACTCATTCAACAAATACTTGTGAAGTGACCACTATGTGTTGGAGTCTCCTTTAGACATTAGAGCTACAATAAACAGTGGGGGATATAATAGCAAAACAAATCCCTATTCACATAGAGCTTATCTGAAGCAAAGTATCTCTTTATATAATTAAAGTGAAAGGAAGAATCAAATTCCCCTGGATGAGTAACCTGAGATTTGTATTTAGAAATAATGCAT
>NC_045442.1:27349704-27368620 GCF_002776525.5 Piliocolobus tephrosceles
CATGAGCCACTGCACCTGACCAGGATAATATTTCTTTAAGCATCTTTGGTGGAAAAAAATTTTATAGACTTTTAAATATATAGATACATAGAAATTCATGAGTTCTTGGTACCTTTAATAGCCTAGGGTCCCAAATAGGTTTAAAGAGAGTTAACATTTTGAGTGTTTCCTAAATGTACATATTCACGGAATCCTTTTTGAAATTGAGTATCTTCTAGAACTATTAGTTCATAAAACACATTTTGACAAATGTTGATGTAGGGAATAAGTGAGCAGGAAAAAAGAGATAACTGCTCTCTCCTGATGCCAAGAAATGCTTCCACTGGCTCTCCCTGCTCCTCCACTGCCAGTCCTCCTTATGATGACACCAAACTGTGCATGGCTGGGTGGGGGAGAGTGGGGGCAGGGAGACAACTTCAGCTACTTCACTTCTCTCCCTTCATCTGGCACGAGAGCCATTGGACCACATGAGGATAGTCTATGAATTCTTTCCTGCAGCATATGGAGAAGTCAGTGTCAGATGTTGGCAGGAAAGATGGCAGGTGCCTTCCTTCTAGCTGGAGTGACTGCTGACTTTAATACATGAAAAAAAGTGTTTCCATCTGTACTTGAAATCAGCTGTCACCCCAAATGTGAAAATGTGGGAAGTGGCTATCTCATATTGCCATACTGTTTTGACAGGTGGTGTAGTAGAAGGATTTTCTCTAAATCTGCATTTTATGCAATTATCTCTAATGCAAGTCAGTCCAATCTCATTGCTTCCAAGAAAAATTCCTGCTGCCAGTTTCTAATATGTATCCCTCACTTGGAGACATAATTGCAAGGAAACTGCATAATTGTTCATAGTTTTTACCTGTATTTCTGTTTACGATAATTTGATATATGATTTAAATTTATACATTTATCTAAAAATTCAATTATCTGATTTGTATTTGTTAGGTTATTGAAAGAGAAAGAATAATACATTTTAAGGGTTGCACTGCTTTTTACTTTTGTAAAAACCATGGTTTTACAATGGTTAATGAAGTATTTTATTTTTTTACTATTTTCATAATTTCAGAAACAATTCATACACCTAATGGCCCTGATATATAATAGAAATAGAATATATGATCTATATACTCATAACCATAAGAACAGAGAAATACTTCAATAAAATACTCAAAGCACTGAAAGATAACTGCATGAATTGTGTCTGATATGAAAGAGACAGAGGAAGTATTGCTATTTCCTTATTGCTATTGCTAGTTTGACTGAAACAATTGCTATTGTTTGACTGAATTGCTATTTTGACTGAATAGTCAAATTCATTGCTAGTTTGACTGAAACAAATGTAAATATTTTTCAAAATAATAGGGTAAATATACCCTTCTTTGGTACATAGGATGGTGAGTTCATTAGCTACATTAAATTGGTACATTTCTCATGGAAAGTGGTTAACCTTATAGTTCAATAGACTGAAAGTGAAATAAGGTGTTGATTAGAGCAAGTATCTGTGCAATGCATCTGGGGTATTTTGACAATCTGTATCCAATCTGACACTAATTAATGTATGATTCACAGGGGATGAGAGTTCAGTTGCTAAATGTCCTAATTGTCACAAAAGTTTTCTGCTTGGGTTGACAAGAGGCAGAAACATGGGTAAATCACTTGTCTGTGATGATAAACATCATACTGAATTAAAGGGTCAAGATGAAATGTGTGTAGAGAAAAGTAACTGAAATGGACAGCACCCTCCTCCAATACCTTTTTCTTCTTGGAGATAGTTGGGGAAAAGGCAAAGGGAGACTGCATGGACATAACTGAAGATAACTAGCATAGCTTTCAGAAGGCAGCATAGCTAGACAAAAATGTCTGGTCCTCAACTGCAGATGGAGTTAGGTCAAATTTCTGTTCTAGCATCATTTACTGGAATAATTCCATGGCCTTAGGCATGTCTCATCATCATGATTTATAAATATATAGGAAGGGTAAAATGAAATAATATATAAACATGTCCACTACAGTAGTCATCATACCACAAATGCTTAATAAAAAGTGTTTTTATTGTTTCATCCCTCATATCACATTTATATTTAAATCACATGCCTGTTCTATACCTTTAATTTTCTTTTGTCAGAACTTCACTTTCATGTGACCCAGATTCAATTTTGATTTCATGCGATGTGTATTATGTGTGTGTATAGATAAATCTCTCTCTCTATAAAGACATATGTGTGTATATATATGTGTGTGTACATATATATGTCTGTACATGTAGATATGTGTGTATATAGATATATGTGTGTATATATAGATATGTGTGTACCTATAGATATGTGTGTAGATATATGTGTGTATATAGATATATCTGTGTGTATATAGATATATGTGTGTGTATATATAGATATACATGTGTATATAGATATGTGTGTATATACAGATATATATGTGTGTATATAGATATGTGTGTGTACATACAGATATGTGTGTGTATATAGATATGTGTGTATATATGTGTGTGTATATAGATGTGTGTATATATAGATATGTATATATATGTGTGTGTATATACAGATATACATGTGTGCATATATCTAGATATAGATATATCTGTATATATCTAGATATATGTCTATATACAGAGACAGATGTGTGTGTATATAGATATATATCTAGATACATCAATACGCCCAACAACATGGGTTAATTGGGTTAATATTTTCCTTTTTTTTTTTTTTGAGATGGAGTCTCACTCTGTTGCTCAGGCTGGAGTGCAACCGCACAATCTCAGCTCACCTCAACCTCTGCCTCCCAGGTTCAAGCGATTCTCCTGCCTCACCTTCCCGAGTAGCTGGGATTACAGGCGTGTGCCACCACACCAGGCTAATTTTTGTATTTTTAGTAGAGACGGGGTTTCACCATGTTGTCCAGGCTGGTCTTAAACTCCCAACCTCAGGTGATCTGCCCACCTCTGCCTCCCAAAGTGCTGGGATTACAGGCGTGAGCCGCCGTGTCCGGCCGGGTTAATATTTTCTAGAAATACATAGCAACATAGATACATTTGCTTTACCCATTCAGTAGCTCCCTATCAGAGCATAGCTTTGAAGAAATAATAGGACAGCAAGAATCATGTCTGATCATTGAAAAAGGTAAAAACCACGGCAGGAATGTCTTAGGAAAATGAAAATAGCCAATGACCTGATCCTATGCTTCTCTCATAGTGACTTTTTTTTTTTTTTTTTTTTTTTTTACTACTGTGATCCTAATGACTCTAATGAGTACCATTTTATTGTCTATCTTCTCTCTCCACTCCACTCTGTCCTCATAGAGGATAGAAAGGTTTAAAGTACCACCATTTCCAGATTTTAAGAATTTAAGAATGTCTTCATTAGTGCATAAATGTCAACAGTGCTTTCAAAAAAATGCAAAACTGTTTATCTTTATTTCTCATTATATCTTCCCTGAAAACCTCTTTGCTTACAAATAGAATGGCCTTACCCTTCTCAAAAGGTGAGGACCCAAAAGCCTACACAGGGTAAACAACTTCCTTTGTTCACTGAGCAATGAAGAGGAGGATGAGAATTTAGGCTCCTGATTCACTGGTGTTCCTTTTGCTCCATCTTTTCTTGTTTTTCATCCTATTTCCACTTAAAACCATTCCCTCATTGCCTTTAGTAAAATCCAAAATCCAATTCAAAATTCTAATGGTATTCTAGCCAAAAGTTCTGGAGAGGAAAAACATGCTAAAATTCATTCATCTGTGGCTCTTGATAGCTATTGACTTTAAATGCGTATAATTGAATTGGTTGAAAGAACAATTAAAATATAACTAGACTTTCTCCCAGGCATAATTTTACCTTTGAGACTGATTTGTTGATAGCAACCAATAATCTTCCTTTCTAATTCTAAACTGAAGCCCTTTTTTTTCTTTTTTTCTGTAACCCTTACCAAGGCTGTGGCAATTGGCAGGATGGTAATACAAAATTGCAGATTTCTTCTGTTCATTCCACTACTATACATCTAAATATTAATGGACTTTCAGGGATAAGGGGAAGACTTAATTATTATTTGGTTGAAACCTAACATTTTACAGAAGGAACTTGGTTCAGGAAGGGAAGTGAGCCATCCAGAAAAAGCAACAATTAGTGGTAGGTTTAGGACTACAATTTAGATATTTTGACTCTTCTGACCCTTGGTTTAGTATTTTTTTTGTTTGTTTGTTTTTTAACCATTAACTCAATGGCCCCTTTTAAACTTATATGACATTATATATTTCCTGACAACTTACAAGTTTTAAGGCTGTCTTCTGATAGGTGCTATGCTCAACAAAGTGCACTAAATTTCTGATCACCTATAATCACATTGAACATTGTTGATCTCTGAATTATCCCTTAGGGTAGTCATACATCTTATAAGAACAGAGATTTTTAGCATCTCCATTAGAAAAAATCTAGTTAACTAATGACTCCTCACACTGAAAAGAAAGAAAAAAAGGCAGATGAGATTCTTAAAGATATATATTCTCAGATCTACTTTAGAATTAATGGATCAAAATTTCCACGCATGATGTCTAAAAACAAAAACTAACAAAATACACAGGGTTATTCTGTTATACTACACATGGAAATCTCTTCACTAAGCTACCCAAGGAGGCAATAAAATAAAAGTTTAGTGCAGGGGTGTCCAATTTTTTGACTTCCCTGGGCCACATTGGAAGAAGAATTGTCTTGGACCACACATAAATACACCAACACTAATGACAGCTGATGAGCTGAAAAAAGAAAATCGCAAAATAAAAAAAAAAAATCTCATAATGTTTTAAGAAAGTTTACAAATTTGTGTTGGGCTGTATTCAAAGCCGTCCTGGGCTACATGTGGTCTGTGGGCCGTGGGTTGGACAAACTTGGCTTAATGGTTTTGGAGAAGATGCCTCTTGGTGTTACCAACTAATATGACTCTGGAGAAATCTGGGATGCATAATATCCTTATATGTGAGCTATTGGGACCCCTGTCCCAGATGCCATGCTTTTCAGGGGTCTGCTCTTGCTGTTCCCAGTTGTGCCCATCCCTTCTCCAGAATAAGGGTTCCATTGGAGCCAATGAAATATGTCCACAACTGGAATATGTATTTATGTTCTCTTCCAGACACATTTTAGGTGTCTGGGACCCAGAAGATTCTCTGCTCAACCTGTTTTAAGTTTGTTTCAGGGTCATGAGAACCTTTTCCCAAAATCAGTCCTGCTGAAGGCACACTCACCCTTTAAGGAGAATTGCCGCTGGCCCTGGGGCATGTGAGTATGAAGTGTGGATGTTTGGATGGATGTCCGTACACATATCAGCTAGGTCTGCAGCAGCGAGTGGCGGTTGGAGTGAAGTGAAAAGGTGGGAGTTATCCATGTATACTTCTGTTCCTAGTTCTCCAAATGTCAGGAGCAGTCTGTTTGAAATTACCTGATTTCATAAAATGTGGTAAGTCAAGACTAAGAGCTGCTTTTTGTTTTAATGATACGATTAAGATACAATGAGAAACTAGTATATTGGTTACAGAAAAGTATGAATTAGGTCAAGTTTTTCTTTTGGTGCTCCCCTAAATTCAAAGTGCTACATGCTTTCCACAACTGTCATAAGCCACACCAATGCTTCCCTTCTCAGGCAGTACCCGAGGTTGAAAGTAGTAAATGATTATAAAATAGATCTTTGCTCTGTTCATCAAGTGCCTGCTGTCTCTTTCAGAAGCTAATCGGCCATATTTCCACATCACTAGGAAACATATGACCCCAGGCATTAAAATGTACATGTCTTAATACGTGGTACATTACTATGCATGAACCTCTTCCTTTCTTTAGAATTATATGATTCATCAAGAAGTTGTGTGAGGTGAGTGTGTTAGTAAAATGGTCCATTTTACTAATGAGGAAACTCAGCATGGGAACATTTCATTTTCTAGTGTGAAGTTCAATACTTAATAATTGGTAGGGCTGATACTAATTGGGAGACAAAATTCAACCCAAAATTCTACATATGGTGTTGAAGGTAGAGGATATTAGGGGTAAAAGAGACTGAAAGGGAGATTATGTTGGATTCTTGTTTGTGCCTATAATTTGGAGGCAGAAATATTCTTAAGTTTAGGAAGATAATAGGGAACATTTTTGCTGCAATCCATACATACAAGGAAGCACCTGAAGAATACAAAAGGTAAATATGCCAAGTAGAAAACACAAAAAGTAAGATTCAGAAATAAATCCTAATACATAAATTGTTATAATACATGTAAATAGGCTAAACTCATTGTTCAAATAATGGTCAAGGTGAATAAAAATCAAGAACCTTTAATATTATTATAGGAAAGATGCATATAAGATAATTATTTTTGTTTGAAAAAAATGTATAATCTAAAAGAAATGCAGGTTAGGACATTTAAAATCAAACCAAATTTACTGTAAGAGTAGATGAAAGGGAAAATGTATCAACAAGATACAAGTGATGGTTAGCATATATTTGTTGAAAATATTTTAAAATTCATAATTAATAGTTGACAGAACTATATGAGAAAAAAATAAACAGTTATAGTTCAGTAATGCAAAATACTCTTTCCTGAAAGTAAGATGTTAAGCAAACACAAAAAAGAAAATATGTAGGCAATTTGAAAATGATGATCCAGATAGAACTTTAGTCAACAAACGTGGCATATACATTTTCTCATTCTTTTCTGTTTTTTTCTATTTGCTTATTTGTATTTTCTTCTGTTTGTAAATAATTATATGTGTTACATCTTTTTAAAAATGTATTAGTAATTTACATATCAGTAAATATGAAAATCTGTATGAACCTGCATTTCTAGAAACAAAAAATGCCAAAATTGGCAAAATAAGGAATAAAAATTTGAAAAACACTACAACAACAAATTTAATTCATAATGATACCTCTAAGTTCATTCCTACCAAAAAATTCCAGGCATTGTTCAAAGGTGAGTTGTGCTAATTTTTCAAGAAGCATATAATCTAAATTTTATATAAGAAATTTTGGGAATCCAGTCAAATAAAAGTGAAATTATCCAGTTTATTTTACAAAATTAATTATAATGTTGATATTCAAACAAGTCAAGGGCAATACAAGAAGAGAAATCACAGACCAATTTCACTTATAGATGTGGCAATTCTAAATAAAATAAATCTAACAGAGCTAGTAAAATGTGTTAAAAATAATTTATCACAAATCAATTGGCTTATTCCAGAAATGCAACTATGTTTTAACATTGGATATATAACTGTAGGTAATAATAGACTACATGGTGAAGATGTATATAAATATCTCAAAATATGAAGAAATATAAAGTTCCTCATGATTTTATGATAAGAATAAACAATTTAAAAATAAATGATGTCTTTACAGAAACTGGCAAAATTACAAAATTTTCAAATATTAATGTACTTAAGAGAATATTATCAACCCTTGCTTATTACTGGCATGTGATTAAACTGTTCATTCATTGTGGGGAACACACTGTTAGTGCCTCACATATATGTTTATATCATTTCATAAAGACCAAGAAATATCATTTCAAGGTCTATATCCAGAGAAAGCCTGCATATGTTCATTATGAGAAATGAACAAAATTTTTATAGCAGTATTTTTATTTGATGCTAGAATTTAGTAGTTGGAAGTAATCTATATGTCCATTCTCAGGATGAATGGGTAAGTAAAATATAGTGTATGCATAAGATAAAATATGATGCAGAGTCAGAAGCCAAAAGCCAGATTTATATATGTAAATAGGCTACATCTCACCAACACGTTGTTACATAACAAAAGGTAGTGAGAATAAAATTTATAGCCCCATTTATGCAAATTAAAAACACAGGTGCTAAACAATACCATGTATTTTTTAAGGATACACATATATCTAAATAGGTATAAAGAAGGGACATTGTAAAAATATGTAATCCTAGGACTTTGGGAAGCCAAGGTTTGGGGATTGCTTAAGTCCAGGAGTTCGAGACCAGCTTGGGCAACATGGTGAAACCCCATCTTAACAAAAAATACAAAAAATTAGTCGGGCGTGGTGGTGCCTGCCTGTAGTTCCAGCTACTGGGGAGGCTGAAGTAGGAGGATCACTTGAGCCTGGGAGGCGGAAGTTGCAGTAACCAAGTTCTTGCCACTGCACACCAACCTGGGTAACAGAGTGAGACACCATCTCAAACAAACAAACAAAAACAATATATATTAAATACACTAGTGTGAATATCTTTCAGAAGAGGGAGAATCTCAGTAAGAAAGAGAATGAAGGCAAAAGTAATGAAATAAAAGGGAGCTTTGTAAGGGTGAGTCAGGAGAGTGGAAATGAATAATTTAATTCTGTGTACCTAAGGTACAGATAAGATTTTTTAAGTAAAGTGAAATTGACTATGTGGTATACATACATATATATGGAGCTTTCTATTTTCATGTTCCTTGCCAGGTTTTCTTAAACTACAAGTTCTACAAATACATTTGAAATAGGATTCAAATTGAATATTTTTTCTCCCCGTGAACACATATGTAACATAAGGTGAATTTCACTTGTATTTACTTATCAGGGAATCATAAGTTTTCTCCCTTTCCTTGGCTGGAGGAAACAGAATGGATAGGTTTGGGTATTTCATTTTTCTTTTCAGACACTAAAGATGAAAAGAAGTCTGGTTTTTAGACAGACTTTGAGTAGACATTTTGCCACCTTGAATCTGAATCAAATTTCCCAAGGTCAAGCTGACAAAGTAAGCCGCTCTATGAATATTCTTTCCTGATGCTGAATTGAACTGGGGACCCAGTTTTAATGCAGCCCAAGCACCTATTGTAACAATGCACAAATGAACAAATAATGACAAGACAAGCAATAAAAATTCTTGAGCAAGTATTATTTCATTTCACTGATGAAGCAAACTGAGGCACATGATGATTTAATGACATATTTCAAATCATGCCATGAATCAGATAAAACTCAAGTTGGAACCAGAATCATATTTTCTGACTCCTAGCAAGCCTTGTTTCCACTATGTGCTCCCTAATAAAGTATTCAAGCACATGTGATTCAAGGTATGATAACAAAATGTATCATCAATATTTAAGATTTTGTATATGATGCTTTCCATGGAGTTTGAAGGTTTATAGGAAGATGCAAAGTAGCAATTTATGTCTAAAGTAGAGACATTTTAAACTACTAAAGTTTTAATTAACTGGTAATTTTTTTTTCTTCTCACAGTGCACAATAAACTTTATCTGTTTGCTGTCTGAAGCTCTGTGTTTGCAAATTAGGAGCTCCAGCTTCTTTCCATTTTAATTAAAAATTGTGAGCTTGACATAATCAACTTCCTTCCTTTTTTGGTTGTTTAATGAACATTAATGAAACAAAATTAAAGTGCTATTTAACATTCCGCCAATTTATTAGTGGTTAGGCAGGATAACTTTGTTTTCAGGGACTGAAGTTGAACTGAAATAATTTGGGGAAATTAACTTTCCCAATAGCATTTAATAAAATCACAGTGGGCCATGGGACCTGCAAAGCTGGGTCAACACATCATTGATGTTATTGTTTATATTGAGAAACATCTTAAAATCAGAGAAACAATCAGAAGCCTAATCAACAATGACTTCCTCATGATTAAAATTCTGGCATTTCCGATGAGAGCAGAGTGTCATTCTTTCATGATAGTGCTTTGCCCACTTTATTCAGTTGCCGGCTCAAATTCATTTTATGTATTTGCACACATGTCCCCCAACTATCTTTTCTGTGCATTATCTGCTTACATATTCAATATCTTTTACAAACCTAGTCCTACCTTAAATTTTATATATTGTACTCTGAAGTTAATTTTAAAAGTCCGTAAGAGGCAATATAAGAGAGTATTCTATAATAAGCCTTCAAACTCTCACACCAAAAAGACCTTAATGTGAATTCTACATCTGCCTTTTACCAGCCATGTTACCTTGGGCAATTTATTATTTTCTTTGATTCTCAAGTTTATCTCACCTGTGTTTGTAACATAAAATTGATCATTCAATCAGGAAATAATTTATGCCTGATTTTGTACTAGGTCTTGGTTCATAAGGCTGAACAAGATGAACATCTAGGCTTGCAGGGAATTTACCATGTAGCAGGTAAATTTCTCTCCCCATGTAGCAGGGGAAAGAAAAGTAAAATATTAAATCATGCATAATGATTACTTAAATGTTTACCAAATTTTAATGAAATGCTTAGAAGTCTGAAAATCATTATAGACTCCCTTTAAAAAATACTAAACAGAACTTGAAAGAAGAGGGGAAGTTGGTCAGGAGAAAAGAGGTGGAAAGAGTGGCTCAGGGAGAAGAAAAAAATGTGCAAAAGCTGTGAACAGGAAAGGAGTTTGTAGAAAGAAGACAGTTGACAGATGTAGGCACAAAGTTGATCATATAGCACCTTGTAAGCTAAATTGGGAATGTTAGATAACCCTTGAGTGCAATAGCAAGTCACCAAATGACTATAAGCAGTTCAGGAAATGAGAGTGCATTTGTTTTCTATCACTGTTGTAATCAACTAGCACAAACATAGTGGCTTAAAACAGCACAGATCTAGGATCTTAGAATTCTCTAGATCAGAGGTCCAACACAAGTCTCCCAGGGCTAAAATCAAGGTGTTGATAGAACTGTGTTCCTTCGTGGAAGCTCTAGAAGAATCCATTTCCTTGCCTTTTCTAGCCTCTGGAGGCAACCCCCATGTCTTGGTTCATGGCCCCTTCCCTCTCCTTCAAAGCCAGTAATAGTGAGTGCAGTCTTCACTTTTCATCACTCTGACTTTCTCTACTTTTAAGGATGTGTATGATTCTAATGGACCCACCTGGATAACTGAGGATAATCTCCCTATCTAAGGTCAGTTTATTAACAATTTAACAATCATAATCTCATCTATGAACTTAATTTTTTTTTCCATATAACATACTTATTCACAAGTTCTGAGGATTAGGATATGAAAACTTTTGTGGGGAGGTCTCATTCTGCCTATAACAAGAAGGAAGCAAAGCAAGGATATGATCTCAGGAAAAGTCCGGCAGAAATACTTCGGAATATAGATCCACTTTAGAGTTAAGAAATAACTCTAAGAATAACTCGTAAGAAATAAGGGTTGCTCCAGTGAGAGGTAAATTCTAAGACTCTTCAGCTCTTATAGTCCAAAGACAGACCTCCTAAAGAGATGGAGGTACAACCGGAAAAGAAAGTAAATCAAGGCTTGTACAACACATTACTGTTTTATGTGACACTAATAGAGAGTATCCTGGTAATTAAACTACATCAATTATGGGACTTTTCCTGAATTTAGCAATGATAAAATGTGAAAGAATATGCATCTTTCAAGGAAATAAGACAATGATATAAGACTTTTGGCCGGGCACGGTGGCTCAAGCCTGTAATCCCAGCACTTTGGGAGGCCGAGACGGGTGGATCACAAGGTCAGGAGATCGAGACCATCCTGGCTAACACGGTGAAACCCCGTCTCTACTAAAATACAAAAAAAATTAGCCGGGCGTGTTGGCGGGCACCTGTAGTCCCAGATACTCGGGAGGCTGAGGCAGGAGAATGGCATGAACCCAGGAGGCGGAGCTTGCAGTGAGCTGAGACCCGGCCACTGCACTCCAGCCGGGGCGACAGAGCAAGACTCCGTCTCAAAAAAAAAAAAAAAAACCTTTTATAAAGCACTTACCCTCATCAACTGATAAATCTAACTATCATCACTGTCATTAATGTGAGCTACATATGCCAATATAGAATATGTTGTCAAGTTATACTCTCCCATTTGTCTGCTTCCTTTACTCTCCTAGCTAAACAAAATATTTGCAATGGACTCATACATTAATATGGACATGACAAACATGAGGTATATAAGCTCTGCAGCCATCTCTATCAGGTTTTAAATGATTTGTAACTCTGAGGAGACATCACAAATCAATCAAAAATATTTCTGTGGAACCTTAGGAAGACTGAGGGTCTTTCTCATAGGTGAGGTGACAATGTAATTGATGATTGAAAGTAGTACCCTCCTGCAAGTCAAAGTGAAATCTATTAATAAATATGCTTCAATAAAATGTCTGAAATGGCAATAACATCCTAGACAAAATGGGATAGACTGTTCGTCAACTCATATAAGTTCCATGATTCACAGCTGATGGATTAAAGTTAGCGTGCAAATTGAAACCTCTTTACCATTCCTGTCTGAAAAATGCGTTCATTATATAATTAGAAACAGTAAAAAAAAGCTCCTGGCTGGACTGGAAAGGATGTGATGTCATGATTTGTCTGAGGAATCCTGGCAGTTGTTGCCTCCAGAGAGCTCTCTGTTCTGTGCATTCCTATCTCCCAACTTGTTTTCTCTCTGACCTTGGTTAGCTGTGTAGCCTTAACTTTGGTTTCATCATGCTAGAACCCTGAGCAGCTGTTTGCTGAGGCGGCTGCCACATGGATTAGAAAACCTACTATACTACTCTTTTTCATAGCACAATTATTTTGTCTCTTTTGAAAAGAAGAATTCAACCATAAATATTTCTATCATAAATATTAAAACTTATATTTTAATCACATAGCCTGAAGGAGGAAGTTAAGAATAAGAGAGACAAGATTAGAAAGAAAACAAAGGAACAAAAAGATAATAGTTTTAGAAAGCTTTCTAGGTGGCTGAAGACAACCATCTACCCAATATTTCCTCTCAAAACAATTCAGAATAGTAAAAAGAGGAATTACATACATATAAAAATCATATTATAAATATATAACATATATAACATATTTAACATATAGAAAATGTTATATATGTATATAAAACATGTATATGTGTGTGTGTGTGGGTATATATATATATTGCTCTGGATGATTCAAAAACCATAACATGTTAAATTTTCAAAATACCTTAAGTAAAAGAAGAAAAGTCACCAGATCCTAGCTCTATACTCTCTCATGCTCTCCCTCTACCCCTGCCCCCTGCAAAACTTTGCAACAAAGAAAGACAGATGGAAAATAATTTTGAAGAGAGAAGGCACAGTTACCTATGAGGCCTAAGTTTGATGTAAAGGCACAGCCATTAGTGTGAAAAAACTGAAAAAGTGTCAAGGTAGATCAGAGTATAGAGTATTAGGAGAAACTTAAACATATGCATAATTTAAAACAGCAGTTTTGATATGCATAGTTTCTGAAGGAGGAAAAGGGAATAAAAGTAAGAAACAATCCCCTTTGTTGGATTATGAAGGAGAAAGAAGAAGAAAAAAAAAAAAAACTTCACTCTTTAAGATAAAACTTAGGATCCGCAAGCTACAGAAACTAAGAATTTTAAATCCTCCCCTACCACAAGAATAAACAACAAAATCCATTACTATCTACATGGACAGAATAGGGTACTTCTAAGAATCCTGTAAAATACCTCAATACCACAAAAATTCACAAAAGGAAAATTAACAAATGCATATAGGACTATTGTAAAAATTCAGAAAACAAAATTCCAAATACATCAGCTGCAAAAAATTATTCAGGAAGCAGAGAAAACTGCAAGCCAACACTCCAAACAGAATTAAATATACCAAAATAAGCATTTGAGGATATAAAAACCACATTGAATGAGAAACTCAAAAATTAAACATCAAAATAGACAAAATGTAGAGAGAAATAAAAGGAGACTTGTTTGGACTCAAGAAAAAATGAAGAAAAGACAAAATTATTTTCAGGATGAAAAATAAATTACAAGAGAGAAGAGACTGAAATAAAAATTTAATACCAGGTGATACAGTTTGGATATGTGTCCCCGCATAAATCTTACGTTGTAATGTAATCCCTAGTGTTGGAGGTGGGGCCAGGTGGAAGATGATTGGATCATGGGGGCAGATTTGTCATGAATGGGTTAGCACTGCTCCTCTTGGTACTGTTCTTGTGATAGTGAGTGAGTTCTCGTGAGATCTGGTCTTTTAAATTGTGTAGCACCCTCCCACTTGCTCTCTTGCACCTGCTTTCACCATGTGATGTGCCTGCACCCACTTTGCCTGCTGCCATGACTGGAAGCTTTCTAGGCCTTCCCATAAGCAGATGCCACTTACTATGCTTCCTGTACAGCCTGCAGAACCATGAGCCAATTAAACCTTTATTCTTATAAATTGCCCATCCTCTTGTTTTTTTTCTTCCGCCCGCCTTTTTTTTTTTTTTCTGAGACAGAATTTCGCTCTTGTTGCCCAAGCTGGAGTGCAATGGTGCGATCTCAGCTCACTGCAACCTCCACCTCCCAGGTTCAAGCGATTCTCCTGCCTCAGCCTTCCGAGTAGCTGGGATTACAGGTACACGCCACCACAGCTGGCTAATTTTTTGTATTTTTAGTAGAAACGGGGGTTTCACCATGTTAGCTAGGTTGGTCTCGAACTCCTGACCTCAGGTGATCCACCTGCCTTGGCCGCCCAAAGTGATCGGATTACAAGCATGAACCACCGCACCCGGCCCCTCAGGTATTTCTTTATAGCAATGTGAGAATGAACTAACACACGAGTTTTTGAAGAATGTCAGAGAATCACCCAAGAGAAAGAAAATGAGGTAAAGGGTTTAAAAATGATAGAAGAAAAAGTAGGAGAAATAAAAGACAGAGAATGAATAATAATGATTGATAATATTAACAGAATCCCTAAAGAAGAAAAGCTACATAATCAAATAGAACTAATAAAGAAAATCACCATTCATAAAACACCATCAAAATAATTATTTCAGGCAAAAACCACTGATGAATGATAAAATTAGTGGGGGAAAGTACAGTGAGAAATAGAAAATTTGCATAGCTCAAATTGACTCTACACTATATACTTATTAATTACAAAGGAAAAATAGCAACTTTACAATGGAGGAAGCTGGCAGACAGCACTCTAATCAAGTCATCAAGGTTAACACTATTAGTAATAAGATATACAAATGTATATCCTGATAGGATGCATTGAGAAAGACACACCACCTCTGTGTTACTCTTGTTGAAACTGTATAACCTCATTCTAAAAATGAGAAGACATCAAGCCTCATTGAAGGACATTTTACTGTTAAAAGTGTCAGGGCCATGAAAGACAAGGAAATGTTAATTTCCTGGTTTCTATAACTTTAGTGTGACTATGTTAGATGTATATATTAGGGGAAGCTAAGTAAAGGATATAAAGGTACTACTTTTGCAGCTTTTCTTCATCTAAAGCTATTTCAAAAAGTAAAAATTAAAAAGAAAATCAAATGATGGTAGCCACTATTTTTACTCTATAATGTTGTTCTGTAAGAATAGAATAACAGTTTATATATCAATGCTATATATGTTAGTTTAGCTTTATTTATAAGTAAATATAAATATACAGCATATAATATGTATATATATTTTTATGTATATAAAATCATCAAATATAAGCTATTTCCCAGTGGAGAAGATTCTTCAAGAGGTTTTCTTTGTTTTACATACTTGATTATTTAAACTCTTACAGTAGATTTTTACTTACTAATTAATTTGCTTACCAATGCATGTTAACATCTACGTGTAATACAGTTTTCACGTATTTCATTAAACAATGTTATTTAAATTCTTTAAATCACCTTTGCCATCAGTGTTTTCATTATCATTACAGTCACATTTTGGATCCTCTAACACAGTTGTTGGAGCATATCATCTTTATTTTCTTCTAAATTATTTGATACATGGTACTTTTGAACAGTTGTTGGAGCATATCATCTTTATTTTCTTCTAAATTATTTGATACATGGTATTTTTGAATCTGCTGATGGAGCTGTCCCTTTTATTCTTAGACATGGTACTAAATTGCAAATAGGTAACACCATTTTTTAAATCCTTTTAAAAATTTCATCTTAAAATAGAAAAATTTGGTTGAATGACAGAACAACTTACTATACTGGGTTTTAAAATTTTTTAACATTTAAGAAAGTTTTATTTTTACATGACAAATAATAATTGTATATATTCATGAGGTGTACAGTGATGTTTTGCTACATATACAGTGATGAGATCAAGTAGTCTGCAACTGTTTTGTAGTTTTCTGATTAAGAAGTATTTAACATTCACAGCTATAAAGAATAATTACCAATCTAAAATTTTTAGTCTCTTTTTAAAGTTTTCTGTCCCACAAATTTTTAGTCATCAATACTGTTATTGAGATCTCTTCCATCTAATGTGCGTTCCCCGAAGAGTTCTTTAATGTACAAAACGAATTAAGAAACTGCTTTATATATATGTTCCTTGCGTGTTTTTTACTTTAGGGGAGAATGCCAAAAATCCACTGGACTTTTTGAAAACTATTCACAGCAGTGCTTCAGAACTGCGTACACACTTCTAAAGTGGGATTGTTACTTAAAATCACGCCTCTGTGCATTGGGCTGGCTGGACTTCATAGATCCAATCATTCTCTGACCTTTCTCTCTATGCTATGGTTCTGATTAAAGCAGAATGGCTACAGGGAAACTTTACAGTCACAGATAAAAGTCTACCCATTTTGGTAGAAATGAAATGATGTCTGACAACTGGCTGGAGATAAAATGAGATGAGAAGGTGCCTGCTTCCTGAAGTGGCCAGGTCCAGTGCATTCTGCTGGGCACCAACTGGAGATAAATCTGTCAGCAGAATTTTATTTTCCTCGTCTCTAAGTCCATACAACTCTCTTCACAAATATTTTGTTCTCTTTCACAGACCTGCAAATCTGTATCTATCTATCTATATATATATGTATATACACACACACATACATATACACACACACATACACATACATGAGAGATACATGTGATGGATGTGATGTAGTTACCAAACTCAGGTGCACTAAAGAACACTGGTGGGGGAGGGGAGGGGAGGAACTCATTTATGGGAGATGTCCGTGCTTTTAGGGAAATCCAGCAAATTCTAGTCTGCATCCTGTCATGGTTGTTGCTGCTGGCCTTATTGTTCAAGTCCATGTGTTTCCTGGAAGACTGGCAGCTCTGTGGTTCCACGACACATGATGGCATATGATTCTTCACTAAAGCAGGAGTAGCCAGGAGTCAGGGGCCAGGGGCTGGCCTCCCTAAGCATGCCAAACTTCAACCTCTGCATGTTTCACCAGCACGCTGAAGTGATGTCTGGAATTGGAGAATGTGTTCCTACTGCCTGCAAAACCCAGAGATCTCTAACTCCTACTCATTTGCGGGGAGGAATCTCTTTTTCTCCTCTTATAATCTACAAAGGTAGAGACTCTCTGATATGGTTTGGCTGTGCTCCACTCAAATATCATCTTGAATTGTAGCTCCCACAGTTCCCACATGTTGTTTGAGATCACTGAATCATGGGGGCAGTTTCCCCCATACTGTTCTTGTGGTGTGAATAAGTTTCACAAGATCTGATGGTTTTAAAAGGGGAAATCTCTTTTGCTGGCCTCTCATTTCTCTTTTGCTGCCACCATGTAAGACATACCTTCGGCCTTCTGCCATGATTGTGAGGCCTCCCCAGCCACATGGAACGTGGAACTGTGAGTTCATTAAACCTTTTTTTCATTATAAATTATCCAGTCTCCGGTATGTCTTTATCAGCAGCATGAACATGGGCTAATACACACTCCTTCTTTTTCTCTAGTAATCCAAGAATGTTCTCTTCCCTGATTTTAAACTTTTACTAAAGACATGAAGGAAACATTTCACTTTGAAGCTTTTGATTTACTCCTATAAAATTCCTGAGACAAGGAAACACTAAGACTGGCATGGCATGGATGAGGGACACAGAACAGGGAAGAAGTGAAAAATGCTTTAACCAAACTAATATCTCAAATTACTGCAACTAGAAAAATTATAATTAACTAAATATTCGACCAAATGAATATCAGAAAAACCTATTACCATGGACTCTTAAGGGGAAGGTCAAGACTACAGATTTTGTTATAATGACAGAAACCAGATTATTTGCATCCAGAGAAGCAAAAGCTGTGTATCTTCATATATTCTCTCATTTGTTTGTCTCAGATGCTAACTTCTCTCAGTCAAGAGGGCCTCCTCTCTGATCTGTGAACTCTCTAAATGCTCTTCTGTTTGTGTCTTTTACTTAGCTTGTTCTAGCTTGCATGTATGTAAGCATGCTCGCTCTTTAAGTCACATGCTAGCTCCCTGAAGTTACCTGGGCATTGGGATACCTTTGCTCTCTGTTATCTGTATGCCTCAGCATTCTGTTTCCCTTACTATGACTGTAATGATTGGAAAGCCCTTGTCTTTAACATAAGCCAAGCACAAAACTGGAATACAACAGTTTTATCCAAACTAGCAGTAAATGTGGCTATATTCAATTTAGGGAGGGATAATACAATACTGGTCATTCAGTGGAACTTATAGGACACTCAAGGGTAGTGTTCATTTGAAGCAATTTTCAGCTTATCCTATAATTGTTGAACCCGATCCCCAGATGTGGTAAATCATGTGCATTGGCTCTCTTAGCGTTCTTTCTATCCATTTTCTCTTTAGAGAGGCTGAAAACTGAAAACTACACTTCCCACACTCCCTGGGAGCTGGGTCCAGTTATGAATCAGGTAAAGCCATTAGCAAAATGTGTGCAAATCCATGAGTAGTTCCTTCCAGAATCTATCATTCTGCCCTTCTTGAGGGCTGCTAGAAGTATTTACAGTAGCTGAATGCCTTGCTCCAGTGTTTAGTTTTCAGAATTGTAGTGGTGAGAGGCCTTTAAGGCGGGAGCTGCAGCAACTTGCTAACCTCAAGGTTGTAACTACAGCAAAATGTTCCTAAATTTAATAAGATGGAGGCTGACTTGCACCACTCTGCCCTTCCAACTATTGTGTAAGCACCTAATTACACCTTTTAAATCAGTAATATTAGTTTTTCAAGAAATTACTCAGTACTTAAAAGCATACCTATTTCCCTCAACCAGAAGTGTTAATAAAAAAAAAATATATGA
>NC_045442.1:27368630-27376397 GCF_002776525.5 Piliocolobus tephrosceles
TCTGACAAAGGGCTAATTTCCAGAATCTACAAAGAACTCAAACAAATATACAAGAAAAAAACAAACAACCCCATCCAAAAGTGGGGAAAGGATATGAACAGACATTTCTCAAAAGAAGACATTCATACAGCCAACAGACACATGAAAAAATGCTCATCATCACTCGCCATCAGAGAAATGCAAATCAAAACCACAATGAGATACCATCTCACACCAGTTAGAATGGCAATCATTAAAAAATCAGGAAACAACAGGTGTTGGAGAGGATGTGGAGAAATAGGAACACTTTTACACTGTTGGTGGGATTGTAAACTAGTTCAACCATTATGGAAAACAGTATGGCGATTCCTCAAGGATCTAGAACTAGATGTACCATATGACCCAGCCATCCCACTACTGGGTATATACCCAAAGGATTATAAATTATGCTACTACAAAGACACATGCACACGTATGTTTATTGCGGCACTATTCACAATAGCAAAGACTTGGAATCAACCCAAATGTCCATCAGTGACAGACTGGATTAAGAAAATGTGGCACATATACACCATGGAATACTATGCAGCCATAAAAAAGGATGAGTTTGCGTCCTTTGTAGGGACATGGATGCAGCTGGAAACCATCATTCTTAGCAAACTATCACAAGAAGAGAAAACCAAACACCGCATGTTCTCACTCATAGGTGGGAACTGAACAATGAGCTCACTTGGACTCGGAAAGGGGAACATCACACAATGGGGCCTATCATGGGGAGGGGGGAGGGGGGAGGGATTGCACTGGGGAGTTATACCTGATATAAATGATGAATTGATGGGAGCTGACGAGTTGATGGGTGCAGCACACCAACATGGCACATGTATACATATGTAACAAACCTGTACGTTATGCACATGTACCCTAGAACTTAAAGTATAATAAAAAAAAAATGCACAAGGCTTTACAGAGAAAATTATAAAATAATATTGATGGACATAAAGCCATTAATCAATGCAGAGATATAGTGCAGAGTAAGTACTCGCTTAACATCATCAATAGGTTCTTGGAAACTGACTGTTAAGGGAAACAGTGTATAAAACAAAACCAATTTTACCATACACTAACTGATATAAATAATAATTAAGTTTCTATGTCACATTTCTGGTCATAAAATCACCAAAATTCTAAATAAAGACCCAAAACACTTCTAATATTTATCACTGATATTAATATGAGTTATACATATATTTAAGAAAGGTTAAGAAAAACAAGGTAATTATTTACTCAAGCTGAATGCTTTCATGGCACAGTGTTTATTGTCATGCATTTGCATGATTATCTTTATGGAAATTTACTTTCACAATAATTAACATTCAGTCATTCACCTTCCAATATGCTTATTCAACTTAAGGGAGCCCATCCTGGGAGGCTGTCCCAGCAGCTCAGGGCACAGCGCAGGAGCCCACCCTGGATGGGATACCATCCCATTGCATGTTCACATACCCCTCCCTCCAACTCACTCAGACGGGGACCACGTTCATATGCCAGTTCATTTCACGTGCACGTCATTGGGATGTGTAAGGCAAGTGGAGTACCCAGAGAAAATCCACACAGACATGGAGCAAACATGCAAGCCACACAGTCAGGGGCCAGTGCTGGAAATCATTCCTATTTTTCTCATCAATGTTATAATGAAAGATGTTGAACAAAGTCATGTTATTTAAGGACCTGCTATAATCCTAGAATCATGGATGAGAAGATGAAATAGTATAAAGTTACTGGTGTTTTCCTAATTAAAATATTAAACTAAGTTAATGCAAGTTACATTACAACTGCAGTAGTGTTTTTCATGAAACTTTTTGAGCATCTATCTATTACTACAAGATCAAGAGCAGTAAAGAAAATTTTAAAGAATAAGAATGGAGAAATCTTACCTACTATATGCCAAAATTTATGACATTATAATTAAAATAGTATAACTGGCACATAGACAAATTGACCAGTAATCAGAATAGTAAGTGCAGAAAAACAGACTCATGAATATCTTAAAACTTGATAATGATGGGAACGGCAGGACGTCTGGAGTAGCCACTGTCATCACTCAGCTGCAGCAGGGAGGTGTGGGTGCTGGCTGTAGGAGCAGCAGTGGTGGTGGTGGGACCCCTGTGCCCCACATCCCCGATGCAGCTGACTGTATCACTCCCACCCTCGCACAGCTGGGCAGGACCTTCTCCCAAACCCAGAGGCTCCACCATGGCGGGATGAGGGGGGTGCCAGCTGGGCTGCTGGTCCTGCAGACTGGGAACTTGCTGTGCTTTTCCGGGCCTACCATGGCCACCCATGAAACAACAGGCATGCACTTTCTCCCCTTAGGCCCATAAAAGCCCTGGACTCAGCCAGACTTGGAGATAACAGGACAGCCAGCTGCAGAGAGGAGCTACTCTCTCTGCTAAGAGCTAAACACTTGTTGGGACATCTTGGCTATGAAGAGGAGCTACCCACTGTGGGTCTCCTCCGAGGTGTTCTATTATTCAATAAAGCTCCTCTTCATCTTGCTCACCCTCCAGTTGTCTATGTACCTCATTCTTCCTGGACACAAGAACTCGGTACCCACCAAATGACAGGGCTAAAAGAACTGTAACACAAACAAGGCCGAAACACGCCCCTTGTATATCACCTTGCAGGTGACAAGAAACAGAGAAGAGAAGAGCTGCAGCCCTTTGGGGAGCTCAGACCTAGGATCTCCCTGAGTGAGGACTGTGACACCCTCTTTAGGTCTCTGTGGTTCCTGGCATGTCCAAGCTTCCAGGTGCCACCGCATTCTGCAGTGTCAATGGAAGCTGTTCATGGTAAGTCCGGTCAAGCCACAGCCTCACAGGGAGCTGACACCCATGTTGGTGCCTGGAGCTGCCCACCCCACCACAGCCGGTGTGTCTGGCTGTGTGCAGTGGACAGAGCCCATGCTTGTTCACACATCCCTTGCTGCTCTGCACCTGGCTTGCCCTTGGCAGGCACGGGATCCAGGCTGGTATTATGAGCTGAGCACAACCTGCTAGCCCAAGTGGGCAGAATGAGCCCAGCATGCCAGAGCAAAACTCGAGCAAAGGTGCCACTGGCCACAGAGGTTTCCATCTGGTGAGAAGACACCTCAAGGATCCCATAACAATAACATACCAGAGGTAAAATTAATTAATAATGCTGAAATAATTTGTAATTTATATGCATATGTACTTTATATGGTACACAAAAATAATCTACACACATACTAAGTATCTAATTATAAAAAGCAAACTTTTAAAAACACTTTTCTAAATACATAACAATTTAAATGACCAGAACATTGAGAACAAATTAGACAGTAAAAGCATAAAATATAAGAGCAAAGATGGATTTATTGAAATGGTTATGTAAAAGCAAAACATTTACATAATACACAGATAAGTAATAAATAAAAGACTGCAAGTAATATTAAAAGTGAAAATAATAGCAATGCACAACACTGCCGATATTTTGTGTTTGAAGTATATAAATATCTCTTTCTCCCCTACGTCCTATAAACCAATAGGAAATACATACAATAAATGGACAGAGATTATGAATAGACAATTCACAGAAGATAAAACACAAATAGAAAATAAAAAATGGGAGGGCCGGGCGCGGTGGCTCAAGCCTGTAATCCCAGCACTTTGGGAGGCCGAGACGGGCGGATCATGAGGTCAGGAGATCGAGACCATCCTGGCTAACACGGTGAAACCCCGTCTCTACTAAAAACTACAAAAAACTAGCCGGGCGAGGTAGCGGCGCCTGTAGTCCCAGCTACTGGGAGGCTGAGGCAGGAGAATGGCGTGAACCCGGGAGGCGGAGCTTGCAGTGAGCTGAGATCCAGCCACAGCACTCCAGCCTGGGCCACAGAGCCAGACTCCGTCTCAAAAAAAAAAAAAAAAAAAAAAAAAAAGAAAATAAAAAATGGACATACTCTTAATTTCACTTGAAATATAAAAAATGAAAATATAAACAATAATTTATCACATCATGCTGATGTGTCCTTTTCTATGTTTGAAAATAGAGAAACTGGAACTCACTTTACTGTGGAGAGGGTAAATTGGTATAGTTCTTATTAATGAGTACTATGGTAATATCTTCTAGAGCAGAAGATGTATAACTTCCTTCCACCAAGCAATTCTATTTTTCCTAAAAAGCTCAGAAAAGTAAGCAAGGAGTTATATCAAGGAATATTTTTCACATCATGGTTTGTAATAGTGGAAAATTAGAAACATCTCAATATTCATGATAGGAGAATGGATAAATATACTGTGGTTAAGACCACACAGTGGATTGCCGTAAAGCAGCAATGTAAATGACAGAGTTACAGAGCTACATTCGTATCTACACCTAGGTCATTACCTATTGAGCTAGATAAATCTGAAAAAAAAGCGATGTTAAATAAATAAACGAAGTTGCAGATGGAAAATATAGTGTGATATTACTCATATAAAATGTAATATAGAGATTATAATAGAGTATGCTATATTGTTTATAATATACATTCATGCATATAATTTGCTTCTTACAGCTGCATATATATCATTGACTAGTGTTAAAAAATATTTATGAGGACAGTAAGCACATCCAAAATAGAGGTTACCTTTGGAGTAAAGGATGGAATGAGATTGGGAAAGTATCAAAAGCATAACCAGCTGTAGCTGTGAAGAGAGCAATAATAGGAGGAAAAAAATGTAATCTAAATATAAAACAGAAAATATAAGATTTGTTAAAATTAGATGGCAGATACAGATGTTAGTAATATTCTCCACATTTTCCTTATATTTAAACTAAAATTATGCAAATGGTAAATTTACTCAAATTAAGAATTTCTAGCCTAAAACATTTAAGTTTGAACCACTCAACAGGGAGTCTTTGAATGTTCTGAAATCATATAGCAGTAAAATAAAGACCACTTTCTTCAGCTTAGCAGCAAGAAAGCCTCACTGACTGCAAATAAATATAATCAACCTTGACCTATTTCTCAAACTCAGATGTATAAACGTCTTTTTACATTTTTACTTGGATGTCCCAGATGGTTTCCCTGAACTTCCTTCTTAAATGTGCTATGCCTGTAGTCTTTCCATTCTCAGATAACAATTCCATCTATCCAGTTGGCTTATAAACTTTGGAGTCAGCCATGTCATTTTTGTTCACTTGCCATATCCAGTTATCTCTAGATCTTACTGGCTCTATATCGAAATATATTCATGTTTTACCATTTCTCACCACCTCCATTGCTACCATCTCCATCGAAACCACCATTTCTCTTGCATTACTAAAATGGCCCCTAAAGGGGTCCCACTATTTCTGTTTTTGATACCCTACCTATTCATACAGAAGCCAGAACAATGCTTATGAGACAAGGTAATTTCAAAATTTGCTTGAAAATTCCCAATACCTCCCTATAGTGAATGCAATAAGGTGTCACTCAGATATCATCTAAAGTAAAAGAATACCCATTCCCTACTTGTTGGGTATATTGGCTGCTAATAACTGGGTCTCTTTCTAATAATTTTCTTTGGCTGAAGGAAATTGCCTCATCCAAGTTTGTACTTTCTTCCTAGAGGCAAGTCTCACCCAGTGACTGGCCAGTGCCGTGGTACAAAGGTCCAGGCCACTTTAGAAAATCTCTGATGGGTCATCTCAACTCTAAAGCTTCCCATGTGATTTTTGGAGCTTCTGTTGCAACTACATTACAGTCGAACCACTAACACTCTGAAAAAGGAGGAATTGATGTCCACATGGGGAAAAAAAAGTAAGTAAAATTTAAGTAATCATAGATCCCTAAATGGGATTCTGCACTTTAGGTAAGGAAAATTTTTATAATAAAGAATCTCCCCTTACCTCCCCGGACAGGAAGAGTGACTTAGTGGAGGTGACTTTTTTTAAGGCCAAGATTAAAGCCATGGGGACAAGGATTGAACAAAAGGTTAGCAGAAGCTTCAAAGTTGTAAAAGTGTAATGAAAGCAAAGATCCAACCTTTGCACAGCATCTCTTTATTAATGCATTGCCTATAGGCCACAAGGTCATCAAAGCCTACATTGCTTGCTGAGCGTTGATTTATGTATTACTTGCAAGAAAAAAAAAGTACTTCTCTAGAGTCTCTTTGATAAGAAGCTATTATAATATTCTGCATTTTGAATACATTTAATGCATGTTCATACCAATTTTATTATCTAACACCTAATGTAATCTTCACACAAAGCCACTAGTGAAATCAGTAGGACCAGCATTATTCCCAGATGGCATGAAAGGACACTCAAACACAAAGGCTTTGTTAAACACCTAAGATCACACTAAACCCATCAAGGAGTTTGAATCTTTCTGCTAAATATAATCATGCTTTTCTGTTTCCTGCAAGAAACTGCTGTGCTGTGAAAAGGGGACTAAGAAGCTTCAGTAGATAATAATGAAATCTGAGATCAAAAATGTTTTCAAGTTTTTGTTAGAAACAAATCTGTTAAGAAAATGCAAACTGTAAAGACACTGTAAAACACAAGCTCATAATAAGAAGGAAAAAAATACCAAAAACCCTTATTTAAAAGGAGATAATTTAGTACAAGTGACATTGTAGTTTATTGCACATCTACAAAGCATATTTCCTTTGTTTCCCTTTTAAATCATGAGGAACATCAATCACTCAGGAGAAAAGAGGCATGTCAGAATATTATAAATCTCTGAAGTTCAATAAAAGCCTTAATTGTCTTGATTCAGAAAACTCTCCTCTGGGATTTCTTAAAATCTTGTTTCATTATAATTGAAATGTAATCAATATGTAGTTCTGATTACTTATACCCATGAAGGAGTTATTAAGACTCTGCATACAGAATGCCATGACTAGTTGATTAAGGGGAAAGAAAGCCAGACTCACTGTTAGTAGTGCAGAGAATAAATAACAGTGAATTCACTTAGAATTCCATTTCCAATAATTGTGTAGGTAGAATTTAAGTCATTTCACAATTATATTCATTCATCTGCTTAAGATATGGAACGCTGTAATTTCTCTGTCACAAATGCACTCTACAAATTGAGTTTAAGTTTTCAAGGTACTCTGCAGTGTGAGCCAGGTTGACAGCAAAAGGTCCTGTAATACTTCACCAAATGGTCCATGATTGTTATTTTGTAAGGATTGTATAGGAATGTGTACAGCAAACTTTCATAAAACTTCGTGGCCCAACAGACACATGAAAAAATGCTCATCATCACTGGCCATCAGAGAAATGCAAATCAAAACCACAATGAGATACCATCTCACACCAGTTAGAATGGCAATCATTAAAAAATCAGGAAACAACAGGTGTTGGAGAGGATGTGGAGAAATAGGAACACTTTTACACTGTTGGTGGGATTGTAAACTAGTTCAACCATTATGGAAAAGAGTATGGCGATTCCTCAAGGATCTAGAACTAGATGTACCATATGACCCAGCCATCCCACTACTGGGTATATACCCAAAGGATTATAAATTATGCTACTACAAAGACACATGCACACGTATGTTTATTGAGGCACTATTCACAATAGCAAAGACTTGGAATCAACCCAAATGTCCATCAGTGACAGACTGGATTAAGAAAATGTGGCACATATACACCATGGAATACTATGCAGCCATAAAAAAGGATGAGTTTGTGTCCTTTGTAGGGACATGGATGCAGCTGGAAACCATCATTCTTAGCAAACTATCGCAAGAAGAGAAAACCAAACACCACATGTTCTCACTCATAGGTGGGAACTGAACA